>NC_135782.1:0-300000 GCF_028453695.1 Augochlora pura | reverse complement strand
GGCTGAACGCGACCGACGACACCGACGCGACCGACCGTCTTTCCATCTCTGTGCGGTTACACCTCCTTTCTTGGTAACGCTACAAATAACGTTCGTATTTACACGTCTGCGTATAGGAATACGGAAGCGTGCAGAAGCGATTTTATCCATCGACGGTTTATCATTGATAGCGACAAGGTTCGCGCGACTCTGCGCATCTCCGATCTTCTACGATCAGGCTGGTTTAACGACACGCGAGAACGCTTGAATACTGACCACGTCCCGCAACTCGAACCATCCGGCTGTATAACGGTACGTCGACGCGACCAACAACGATCGCGATGACAACAATGGTTTCGGTTTCGCATTGTCCGTCGTGTGTCTGCCGGTGCGCGTCCAACTTTCCATCTGTGACATCGATGCGTCGATTCAGGTTGCTTCACAGTGTTAACCCGCGTTCGACCCTCGTGCAATGCTTCCTGTCTGCCGCGATCTGCGCCACAACGTTCGCGCAAACATTTCGAAACAATTTTTCAGCATCGAGATCGCCAATACAAACAACTCACGAGGGTCGAGGAAAGCTACGCGAACGAACGAACAAACGAACACGCGAGGTAATCGGTTAAATCACAGATCTTTTGCTCGGGGGGCAGTATATGCTCGCAAGAAAAGCTGTACATTGTATATTCGTTCGTTCGATCGTTCGTATCTTTGTACCGATCTATTGACACGGCGGATACGACGAATGCGATTATATCGACGTTAACGAGAGAAGAGTAAGCTCGCGTTACCTTGTAATTTCGTGCGAGATCTCGAAAACGTACCGAGTTTCTTTTGTCTCGTGAACGTATTCGATGGGGCGCGCGCTCGAACCGCGATGCGTTCTCGAGAACGCCAGAAATAGCGAGTAGCGCCGACAAATCAGACAAATAATACAAACGCGTTCTTTGGTGCATGTTACGAATAGTTTGCTCATTAGGAATCTAAGGATGTAGTAGACTGTAAGTTCGGAAACGTCGCGAGTATCATGTCCGAGAAAGGAACGAAAACGAGTTTTGCATCGAGAGAGAAAAATAGGGGTGATAATTACGGCCATTTCTTTTGTAAATGTCTTTTAAGTATCTTTCTAGGAAGTCTAGCACGTAAGGAGATAAAAGATTAGTTTAAAGAAAATACGAAAAGCCCAAAAAAAAATGTGAAAAAAAGAACATTACAGAAAAAGTGTACCTGCGTCGTAAGGGTGTAGATGCGAGCGTAAAGAAAGAGTGTGTGGGGAAGAAACGCAAATGGGCGAAAAGAGAAAAGAGGGGCGAGAGGGGAAAGAGTTAGATGAGATGGGGAACGGTCGGAGTGTTGAAAAGAAAAGAAATAGATTATACGAAATTATCAATTAATTATCGTTACGTATTTTTCTAGGATTTTATCGATGAAACATCGTTCTATCGTCTACCCGCTCACAGTCGCAACCTCGTTGCTCGAGTGCCACAGCAAGGGTTGCTTTTCAACCATCGTCGATCTTGCCTCGATCATTTTCTCCGGTTAGGCAAACTACGTGTTCTGCCGATCTTTTAATTAATTTGGCAAGCAACTCCGATTTTCGAAATTTTCCAAAATCTTTCGAAAATTGATTGGTTTTTCGTGTTTCGAGTTTCGCGCGTTGTTGGTCCTCGCTGTGAGCCGGGGATTTTTTACTCAGGGGAGTTCTATCGAGTCGCGTAAATTCGATTTGTTAATCGCAGATTTATCGCGTTCGGGGAAACCTATGGAGGTTACGGATAGATATTAGGATAACGCAGGTGTACGCAACTCCAAGTCGAACCCTGCTGAAAGTCACAGGTCGATGCTCGTTGTTCTTCCTTCTTTCAACGTAGTCCTGGAAAACGTTTATTCGGTGGCGACAGTCATCGACGGCGCGCGTTATGTTTTTCCTCACTCGCCGACCATCGGTCACATTTCGACGGAAAAGCTCTAGACCCGTACTATGTCGAAATTGGAATCTTTCAAAGTCGTTGAAACCAGCCGTTATCATTTTTGCGATACACGCTTGAGAGGTAGAGTGCGAAAACTAAATTAATACGCCGGCGCGATAATTACCGGTCTTGTTTTTCTAAGACCCGAGAAATGATACAACGACAGCGGATATAAGATTTTGTGACTGTCCTTCGGCTCGCTCAATCATCGTTTCTCCGTTATCGCGACACCATCCTTCGAACATTCGTCATCGCGTTCGCTACTGCTTTCCTCTTTCTCTTTCGTTTGCCCCTTGTTTCTTTCTCTTTTCCTTTTGGATTTTCATAGATTCTTGCGCAAAAGCTTTTCGGACGAAAAGACGGTCGATCAATTGTTTACGCATCGCCGCGTGCCACCGCTTTATAAAACTTTGTTCGAGCATCGCCGATACCGACGCGAACGGTTACTGTCGTGACGAACGCCAGCCTCGGCGTACGCGGCACATACACGGAGAAGGTCTGGTATCAACTAACGAGTGGAAAATTGCTAAACCGAAGGACGTACGCTGATGAGATAATCCCTGTAATTTACTAAAAAAAGAAATGCCAGAACGCAGATGAGAAATCTACGGCCATAACATAGTTCTATAATCGTAATATTTGCGCGCGCGTCGTTGAATGTGTGTTACGCGTACCAGAGGGATAAATTGAACGACGCACGGGACAGACAGAGAGTAGAAGAACGAAAAAAATACAGAGTTAAGAACGGTGGCCTGTTTGCATGTTGATACAAAATGAGCTCAGCGTGAGAGTTGTGAGAATTTGAGAAAATCTGTTGCGCTACGCGCGCGCGCGCGTGTGTGTGTGTGTGTATGGATGTGTGTGCGCGCAAGCGTGCATGTACGAGGTGAGCGAGATAGAGAGACTGAGAGGAAGACGAGAGAAAGCGATGAACAAATACGCGAAATGCGAATTTGTTCTCGAATGAGAATAACAATACTAGCGTTTAAGCAAAATATGTTTCTAATAGATTCGTCGAGTTTCGAACCAAGAAACCGCTGTGCTACGTACCAACGAATCTTTCCTCTTGAAAATGAACAAATGTTGGCGATACGGTCAAGTATGGAGGGAGGGAGGGGGGGGGGGGGCGTAAAAGTAAATTTTACTTGCATTGAATTGTACGCGATAATTGACAACGGTACAAGATATTTTTTTTCCAAAGTAAAAATTCTCGATTGTAACTGCAGATTTCACGCGTACTACTCGTTCTCATACTTTTGAAAAATTAATCGTTTATTATTTCGTTTCAAAACTGTATTTTTTGTTCCCTTTTCTTTTTTTTCTTTTATTTTCTTTTATTTTCCTTTTTTTTTTCCTTCTCTTTTCTTTTCTTATCTCATCTTCACTTTTCTCTCGTTTTCATTCAATAAAAAAATGGCACAAAACCGCTCGAAAAAAAACAAACAACTCGCATGCTACATTCTTTTTCATGGGAATACAATTCATCGCTGTGTTGTACCGTACCTTGAGATGATCACGTTCGAGCTGCATATCCGGACAATTTAGAAGTTGCGAAGAAAAACTGGATGCTCGTCTTTGATAAAGATAGAAAATCTTATAAAGTTCTCCTTTGCGGGGAGCAATAGGAAGGAGGAGAGGAGAGCAATAAAAAAAAGTGAGAACGATTCGGGAATAGAGTATGAGAGAAAAAAGGAGTGCGTGCATTTCGAATGGCTGGCATCGATAAAAAAAAATTCCATATTTCCGCGTAAAAGATCTGATATCTGTGGTCCTTGCGATTAAAGAATACGGAAGATGACCATATTGCGATACGAACGAGAACATTCGGCGGGCCATCATTGTTCTCGTGTTAAAGATCCAACGATTCTTACGAGAACTGTGTAAGCTTCCTAATAAAATAGCATTTAATTGATAAATTTTTGAGCAATAACTTTGTGATCACCGTTTCTTTCCGCTTCGAAACAATGGAAACTGTAACTATTCGTCGTTAACGGAGTTAACAGCGTGACTATCTGCGAGCGCTGCGAGAGGACAACGATGGAACGGGGGGGCGTAGGCCGTTCTCTCCTTTCCAGTTGTATTTATTTCTGGCGTAGTCCGAAAATATTGATCAAATATGTACCATCCCCAAGTTGACGCTCGTCGCGATCGACTCGCGTGACGCGTTTGTCCGTCGATCGTCAACGAAACCGGTACGCACTGAACACGCTCGACGTACTCGTCCCTAAACTCTCTATACATATACATACACAATCTGGAATACGCGTAATCCGGCATCCGATGGATCGAACCAGTTCTCGTGATTCAGACTCGCCGACGATCAGAAAGCTGCCGGAGAAGCCACCGTTCAAGCTGTGCTTCTCCAAGGATCAGATTCTCGGTAAATCGAGCGTTCGAACTCTCAAACTGAACTGTACGCACTTGATTCTCATTTGGTTCGCCAGCAGACAAACGTTTCTTCATCCCGTGACTCGTGAACGTTGCAGGTGACTCGATCGCACCGAAATTCTATTCGAAACAGTGCGAAATCGACAGTGCAAACAATCCGATCGAAAGCCGAGTGCACGACGAAATTACACCATCAGATAGAAAATCCTCCACGGATGCTAATTGTTATCCGTGTCGATTGCTGTCCAGCCACGCGTAAGAAAATTTTCATATATTACGCAACGCAAGATTCACCCCGCGTACACCTCGTTATGTACACCTTGCGTGCACCTTGCGTGTGCACCTTGTATAGAGCACAGGCATACGCTGCGTGTTGAGCGCGACCGAAACATGCTTCTTTTTGTTTGGCACAGGTACGGATGGTGGCACGAACAAGGAATACAACCGAAGGAGTCTCGTTTCAACTTTCACAAGAAAACTTCGGATCTGGTGCATTTTCAAATGAAAGTTTACGCCGAAGACCGTAGGCTCCAAGTTTCGAAACATTGACACGAGAAAATATGAGAAATCGCAAAGTTCGATAATGATAATAATAATGATAACAATAATAATTACATTATACGATACAAAATATTTTTGACGTATTACAAATTTCAATTACAATTTGTAATTTGTAATTAATAAAGGTACAGCATACAAGGCGGAAAGTTTGCGCACGCAAGCGCGTGTTTATTCGATTGCTTGGTTTCCCGCCATTTAAGAAGCTTCCAGAGATCAGCCAATGGAAATCGTGGCTGAGGCAATGCTCGAATGGGAGCATGTGGTTCGAGCGATTAGAAGCGCCGCCACCAGCGATTGTTTTCTGAGGGAGCAACCATTGACGATTGAAAAAGGGACATCGAGACGGATTCCGCCAAAAATGAATTCCGGCGTGGTGGAGCGAACAAGGTTCGCCGAGGACTTCTTGGAAAATTCCGAAGAATTTTCACCACCCAAAAGGTAACTTTCTTTATTTGCTGTTCCCCCGTTAGAAAAGAGTCTCGAAACTCCTGGTAATTAGCACTTGCGTGCTTCTTACCTGTTGCACAACCCCATACAGGTGTATAGTCTGGCGCGCACAGGTAAGGTTAAGAACCTTTACCGCTGTTGCTTACGTCCGCTCCAAATTTTTAATCGGACGCGTTCGTCGAAAATACTGTACGGTAATTCGTTTGGTCGTGGCTCGTCGATCTTTCTATTTCTTGTCGATGAAGAATACACGAGTGATATTGAAAAACCCGAAGAAGCCGAGCTACGTTGCAACGAGTAGAATTTATGGTCGACCCATTGTTTTAGACTTCAGAAAGTTGTAATTTTTATTAGTTCTCGTTTTATGTGCCCCCGACTCGTTTACCTCTCGCTTACGTGTCGGCGTTATCGGTTTATCGATTTTTACACTTTCGACATAGATATCTTCTTTCTGCCCACTTCGTCGCTGTTATGGAAGAATCTTCTTCGAAATCCTATCGAAAGAGGTTGCTTTTTTGTATTCGATAGTATATATATATATATGAATAGTATTTTCACAAATTGTACATTGTACCAAATCTCCATTATTTATATACATTCTAGCAAGATATTACGTTTGGATGACAGTTGCAACAACAATTTAAACAGCATTCTAAACGAGGAACCCATAAATAATGAAAGTTGGTCTTATTCGGGCGATGGGTCGCTCGTGGAACCAGAAATCTTAACAGATATGGGTGTTAGCATGTTGGAAGATGAAGCATCTTCTGAGAGAACAAAAATGTCTCAGTCGTCGAGGCATTCTGTTTCACCCATCGATTCGCTTGCCATTAAACACTGTGGGAAAGTCGACAGCTATCAAATGGAACAGAATATTTACAGAGCAGCAGATAGGTCTGTAACTTTAATATTTTATTTTATTGTATGATCGATTGAATCTTGTAACATCTCTTTTTAGAATTTTTCATGCTTACCTATTTTTATTTTCAGACTAGAACAAGATACGTACGAATTGGACAAACTGGTCACTTATTCGACCATGGGAAACGAATCTTGTTACTCTTCTAGAATTGAAATAGATAATTTCACAGATACTAAAGAAACCTTCTGTAAAAGCAGTTCAAACGAATCTTCCGAAACATGTAGCCTCGAACATTTCTACCTCTCTCGAAGAAAAAAGAAGCCTTTTATTGTTGGGGAAGATAAATTTAACAAATTGTCTGATGAAATGATTTTAATGATTTTAAAATGGCTTCCCAAGAAATGTTTGGTATAATTTTAAGTAACGATTGAATCCGCTTCATTATCGCGCGATACAATACCGCATAATATATTGAACATATCACAAATATGATATTGAATCCTTCCAGGTACGTTCTATGTTAGTATGCAAACGATGGTGCCAAATTGCTCGAGACGAAGCATTGTGGAGCAGATTGGATTTAGGTGGTAAAGTGTTGAGCGAAGGCACATTGGGACACATTTTACCCCGTGGCGTGCAAATACTTCGACTTGCACAAGCGGAAATAGCAGATCCGGTATTCCTCGAGAACAGCGAAGTTCTCAATGAAGGATACGTTAGCAAATTACAATATTTTGATCTCTCTATGGCAGTCATTTCTTCAAATGGGCTGGCTATTCTCTTAGCGAAGTGTAAGCATTTAAAAAAATTATCGCTAGAAAAATGTACATTAAATAGATCGTGTTGCAAAGCTATTAGTGAAAACAGTGATCTAGAAGTTTTGAATTTAACAATGTGCGAGGGTATGGACATCGAATGTGTCAGGAATTTAATAAAACTTAAACGGTAAGACAACCAATTCATCCACGCAACGTCGATCAGTTTTTCAATTTGTTTAATCCGTGTATGGACAATTTTTGCAGCTTGAATGCTGTCAATATATCTTGGTGCAGCTTAGATACGGAATCCATGGCATTACTTTGTAAATCACTACCTTCGTCTGTTACACGATTAAATGTGGCTGGATGCAGGAAAACAATGACTGACGATAGTAAGCAGAATTTTCCATAACATTAATATTCTCGATCGGGCGTTCTAATAATGTTGCTCGTTTATTTCAGGTGTAAGGGATTTAGTGAAAAGTTGTCCAGATATAGTGGAATTAGATCTGAGCGATTGCACAATGCTCACAATGAACACTGTTCGTAACTTACTAGATTTAACCAGATTAGAACATTTATCGTTGAGTCGGTGTTACGGTATACCGCCCTCGACCTACCAAAAGTTATCGTACATGCCCTCTTTGTTGTATTTGGATATTTTTGGTTTAATGTCCGAACAAATACTGAAAAATTTACAACTTGGCTGTGGCGAAACGCAATTGAACAAGTTCCTATATAGTTCCGTTGCGAGACCGACGGTCGGGGTCCGTAGGACAAGTATATGGGGACTCCGTGTTAGGGATTAAAACGTCTACGCTAGCATTTTATTCGTAGATGTAACAATAGATGAGGGCAAGTATAGACCAAAGTGAAATTGGTAGACTGTATGTAATGTTGTGCCTTTAAAGTGTCTTTTCATCAAGAGACTGATTTTATAATACCACTTTAATGAATTTACTATAAATCAACGAGCACTTTGTACGATATATTTTATACTTCGTTGATCGCACATAAAATTGTGCCGAAAGGAGAAGTATGCTCAAGTGATAGAACCTCGATAGTTAGTAGTCCTTCGTCTTCTATCATATCGATAGTTTATTTTGCGGCTTCGTCTGCCCAGTTGTGAACAACATGTTTATACAATGAAAACCTATTTTTTTTTCATTGGACTTTGAAGGAAAAAACGATTTATCGTAGATATATTTTAAAAAGTGGCATAAGATAATCGTGAGATTTTATAAAACCGAAATTATCAATTACTATTACGCCTAAACAATCCTTTTTATTTTTCACGAAATGCCTTATATCTATTAGGATTCAAAGAAATTCTATTGTAATATTGTAAAAAGTAACTTTTTACCAAACAATAAATCAAAGTGTTTAAATAAATAACAGTAACAAAAATTGTACATTTATTAAACCTTTCGAGAATACAACAGAAAAGGTTTCAAGTATAGTTGTGAAATCACTGTGACACGTTCGGTCCTTATATGGCCATTTGGAAAGAGATTAGTCTGATATTGTGTTATAGCAAACCTATAAACGTCTTCCCATTAAAATGGTAATACGTGGGACAATTGATCACACTGTAATATACTTACGTCGAGATAAACGGTAGATCAGCACAAAAAAGTTTGTCTTGGAAATTCCCATTCATGCTTTCACCATCTTTTTTCCCGAATTAGACAAAACATAAAAGATGTAAGCATACACTAAGAAAAAGAGAGAGAGTGAAAGACATAATAGAAAGTTTGATTAGGTTAGACATTCGGATTTCTAATAAATGCACCATTCCTGTACAGTATTTATACACTAGCGGTTTTCTTAGAAAACGAGAACTGTACAATTAAATTCGTTTCCTCGATAATGCGATTTGTACCTTTTTCATTTCCACTTAGTACTAATTATTTTCTTAGTAAAATAGGATTTGCAATTGTTTGCGCAGTTATGCTTGTCGATTAAGCTGTTGCGACCGAATGTTCCGATGTTGCGGGTTCGGCCACAGGTTTCGGCTTTACTGCTGGTTGTACTGGTTCCTTCTCATCGGCATAAATTGACTTCGCCTCTTGTCTTTCTTGCTCGCTCTGCCATTGAACCTGCGGCAAACAGAATAAGTTTTATTGAACGAACGTTAAGTTTTAACACGTAAGAGCCGCAAGACAAGAAAGTAGATACGTACCTTTTGTTTGTGTTGTTTGATGGCATCTGCGCATCTGTCGGCAACCATTTGTTCAGTGAGAACTCCATCCTCCGAGGCGTACGCTGCCGCTTGCCAGGCAACGCCCAGTTTCGCCAATTCTCTTCCAGACATTCCCTCGGTCATCGTGGCCAATCTACTGCAAAGCGCGCCGTAGTCGAACTGCGCCACTTTCAATCGTTTATTGCCTTCGATTGCCGGTTGAAGAACAAACTTATCAAAGTACAGACGAACTAGACGTTCGCGTTCTTCCGGTCCTGGCAAACGGAACTCTACCATCTCGTCTAATCTGTCGTTAACGGCCCAATCGAATTGTTCCGGAGTATTCGAGGCGAGAACCAACATGAATTTGTTGCTTTGTTCGCCGGTTCTGTACAAAAAAGCGTTCAACATCGCTCTCAAGTCCTCAGAGATGTGCTCGCTGGAACGCTTTCGTAAGAACGCGTCGGCCTCATCGATGAAAAGCAATAAACCTCTTCGAGATGTTGTCGCCCAATCGAAAACTTTATGAATCGCGGTTACACCGTCTCGACCCAACGGAGCCAGGTCCCCGCCGGTCACGATCGCATAATCCATGCCGGAGTGTTCCGCCAACTTCTTCGCGAACATGGTCTTACCGGTTCCAGGCGGACCGTGCATTAGTATATTTCTATACATTCCACGATTTTGTTTCGTATTTTTCGTAGCTATTGCGATATCGCGCAATCTTTCTTCGAGTTTTGGTGCTAAAACAACGCCGGATAACGCGTCCATCTGCTTACTTTTCAATTTCTTCACCGCTTGAATAGGATGTTGTAACGTGTCTAGTACCGTGAATCTGGAAGTTTCTCGGACCAAGGAGGGCTTGCCTAAACGAGACTCAACGTATTTCGCGACAATGCCTGTCGATCCTTTGGCAGTGTACACGCCGAATGCTAGCAACGACAATCCGCCAGCAGCAGCAACAATTTTGTCCCAGTCTTGTAAAAGAGCCGTCGCTCCGGACCCCAATACAGAGCCAGCAGTTCTGAAACATTCGTTTTAATGCTTTTTACCCTTATAACACAATCGGAAATGATTCTTGCTTACTTTATGGATTCCAAGACAGTGATTCTCTTTTCCGATGCTTTCAGTCTGATCTGTTCTAAATTCAAGTCTTGATTTTCTCTGTCAATTTTTGCTTTGGCTTTCAATTCCGCATCCAATTTCCTCATTTCATTCTTGTGTCTTAAATCCATTTCATGCTCTATAGTAGCTTTTCTCATTGCTTCCTGTTTAGCAACAGATTCCTCCTGTCTCTTTAGATTTTCGTCGTTCATTCTTTGCTGTTGGATGAGCTGATCATCGTACCGTTTTCTTGCCAGTTGATCCTGATATTGAGCTCTCATCTGATGCTGCTTGGTTTCCTCCTGCATAGTTTTTCTCCTTTCTTCACCATCGATACGCTTTTGATCCACTTTCATCTGCTCTATAGTAGCTTCATATTTCTTCATCTCTGTTTGCATTTCAACCTGTTTGGTCGATTCTTGCAATTTGGACAGTTCCAAAGCTTCTTTGGCATGTCCTGAAAGAAGACTGTGTTAAAATGATTTTATTCGAGTATGGTGCACCCTACCTATATACGATTGCGATAGGAAAAGAATATCGTTCAACGGGTATCGATGTCCTGTAAGTGTATTGCACCATTAAAGAAACACAAAAACTAACTTTCTGCCTCGTTCATGAAATAATTTTTTGCTTACGTAACCTTACACAGGGAATTCGATCGAAGAGAAAATTTGAAAAAATCAATCGTACGTACTGGATCTTTCGAGTTCTTTGGCAGCTGCGGCTGCTCTTTCCAGAGCACTCGAATCAAAACGGTAAGCCTCCATTCGAGATTTTGTGATTTGTGCATTGGAGCTATTGCCATCGCCATCGCCACCAGCATTAGCCGACGCCGGCACTTGTACGAATTGTGAAAAGTCTTGAGGTTCAGCGTTACGATATCCAAAAAGCCACGACATAGCGTTAACCTTATCTGAAAAGAGTATTATTGATCGAAGAAACGCGTGTCTTTCCTCCTTTTTACTAACAGCCACCGTCACCACGAGGAACTCTCACGTGCATCGGCAACATGAACACCGAAACGAGTGGACCATCGAATCGGACCGTACAGTGTTATACGCTTCTACATCTTCTATCCTCGTATCCTCCTATCAGAGTTTCTGCGGATATTTAAATAAACCTGCTATTCTACATGCAATTTCCCTTGGGTTTATATCTAGCTTTGCTTCGTTTTGCATATATGTACGAAATTCGTGTTAACCGATAAAAATTTGAACACCGTAACAAGGCATTTCGGTTGTCTAAATTTCTATTTTAAATTTACGTGCAACAAATATATCCAAACCGGTCATTTCGCTGATGAACATGTATGCGTACATATATATCTATATAATAACGTGTACGTATATATGAGAACGTTATTGTTGCGTTTGTTAACACTAAATCTTTGTTGAAATCAGAAACCCAAATAGGATGCTTATGTATGAATGCGCATACGTATGTATATCCACGAAACAACGTATGGTGGCGCTTGAAACGGTTTCAACAGATACACTAGAGTACAGGACGTATGAAAACGCGCGAGATACATATTACATATCTATCATTCCCTTCTGCATTTACGTGTTAAGAGGAATAATGCTGCAAAGGGATTTCGTACATACCTTCGTTATCATTTAATCGTTGACCAACCGCGAATTTGTCATTGTAACGCTGCCAAGAAAAATGCGAACGATAGTACGAAACTTGAAAAACGATACAATTTAGAATTACGTAGTTGGTGGTTGCTACGTCGATAATGTCGTTGGACGTCGGACGTAACGCAGCAAAGTTCCGATGATTCGGTGAGTGTGCTCTTTTCAAACATGGAGAGGTTATTTGTTTGAAATAATATGTGGGATTTAGGATATCGGTGCATCGCCGCGTTAGCAAGTGTGTTGAGTGGGTGTGTGTTTCTGTATAACGTTTGGGGTCCGATTCTCGTTCTAACGATTCTGCTTTGCCTCACTGTTTACGCGTGCTATTCTTTGATCGTAAACGACAGCTCATTGTCGCCGCACGCGTCTTTTCTTTTCGATTATTGTGTGCACGCCGCTCTTGAAGTTCGCACACATTTCGAGACTATCGCCGAACAAATTTATCGGTGGTCGCGTACATTTTGGGAAACCACGAAACTCTGTTTTTTCGAAGTGTGCCTAACCAAAATCGGGATGGAAAGACGTCGAGGAACACATTATCAACTCAGCACCGATCCGTATCCTACTAGAAGGAACTCGTCCAAGTTTGATCCTATAGCCCAACTCAGTCCGATTCCAAGAAACGTGCGCGAATCAAACATGAACGAGATGGTTCGATCTAATTCGTCGTATGCTCGCAATTCCCTAACCAAACTTGCTAGCACACCGCTCGTATATTCACAAAATAAGGAGGAGTACGAGAATCAACTGTCTGAGGAAGCCTCATCCCAAAGGGTATCCCCCGTGTATTCTCAGTACAATAATTCAGCACAAGGGGAGGAGGCATCGTATTATCATTTGGAAGGATCTCCATGGGGTACCACTATTAGTCCAAAGGCCCGTGCGACAATGGAAAAGTCTTCTCGGTCGCCGAGCACTCCTTTATCTTCTACCAGGTGTAATATTGATGCTAGGTAGGTCCTGTTTTGTAACTGCAACGTATTTGGTTTACATCGTAGATGATTATAAGTTTTGTCCTTTACGTTGCAGAGTCTATCGTGATGTGACGTCTCCAGGACTCGCGACTAGATTAACAAAATATGCCACGGAAGTGAACAACAGATTGAATCGTCATTCTCAGTATCACATGGGACAGTTTCCAAAAATAAATCTTCAGAGCAATCAGATTCCATTGTTAAATGCGAAATGCGTGAAAACGAGAACACCGGTGATTGTCAGAGTAGCTCCGCCAGATAAAGTTTGTTATTCACCACCTGGAAAACACAAAATATTGACGAATTTATGCAACATGGACGATGGTCTTGGATCAGGAAACATCCCCTATGGACTCAAAGAGACGTCGTTGAAGAGACATGCTGAGAGGGAGGATATAGCTTTCGATTTGGCAAAAAAACAACGCACAGGTGGTATTTCTATGAACGAAATCGAGACCCAGGATGAAACAAAACAGAAAAGAAGCAGAGACGAGTCCTCGAAATCGGAAGAAGAAATCTCACCTCAAAACAAGTCTGTTAGACCCGCGAAACGAACCAAAACACCCTCTTGCTATGATATCTTAAATTCGTTTAGTTCCAGTAAACATGTAGTTTCTGGTATCAAAAGAAAAGCCAGTAAGTATAAAATCATTTCGTTCATCGTAATCTTTTTTATTTTGTTAATAAGTACATGTGATTTGTTTTGTAGGAGACTTATCGCGATGTGGAACGCCAGACTTTGAAAAACATTTCAAATCGCTGGAATCTGTAGCGAATTTTGGCGTTCAAACGTTATCAGAAGTACAAAACACGAGTGTCAAATACCGTGAACACAACGAATCGATGGAAAAGTTACCCCCGAAAGACCGAAACGTGTTGGATCGGGTAGAGGGAAAATTGTCTCCTTTGAAGGGAATTTTAAAGCCCAGCCCCAAGTCTTTAGAAAGAGATTCGCGCGATAAAGAGAAACGGTATAGCGAAGAAAACCGACCTGCAATGACGGTCCAAGCAACGGGCAAGTTGGTAGAATCGGCTAAATTGGCTAATAAATTGTTCATGAGAGCAGAACCGGAGAGAAATGAAAAGCTGCGAATGCTCGTTGAAGAGCAGGGCAACATTAGAGCGAAATTCACTACGGATGACGTAGAAGAGATCAAGAAAGAGGATATAGCCGACATGAGACAGACAAGCATGAAGGCAAGACTTCAAAGTATGTTCGACGCGATATCCGGCAAAGGTATGTAAGGTTTTAGTTATAGACTCTCGGGAAGCGGTATTGGATTTTAATTTTTATGTGTGTTTTCAGCGACAAGTAAAATTAACCCGGACGTTGTAATTCAGGCGGAAGAAGTAAATACTGTGAAATCCTCACCGTGTCCACCAGCAAGTTGCATCACTTTGAATTCTTCAACGACTACAACGAACGCGAATACTACGCCTATCTCTACATCGGCCATCATACCAAGTCCTGGAACCAAATCGCCGAAACATGTGGCTTTCGAGCTTCCAAATAAGGAGGTTTCATCGAATTTGAACGCATCTGCTGGCAATGTTGCCACAAAGAAAATTGAAAACACCCCAGTTTCAAATCCCACTTCTGCACACGCTGGATCATCCGGAATCGCGTTTACGAATAGTTCTGGAAATGCGATCCTTCCATCTCCCACGGTCAGTTTGAACTCGACCACAGGACATTCCGAGGTTCGGAATTTCAAACCTGGCGTGGCTACGACGACAAACAACTTTGTTTCGTCGACCACAACAACTCCGATAGTTGCCCGGGTGACACCCACGGCGAATCTGATTCGAGGTACAACCAGTGTGACGTTTTCTTCTTCGAGTATTCCAGCGAGTACAACTTCAGCCCTTGCTAAAGATAAAACGAGCAACTCGCAAGTATCAGAGAAAGTTTTGCCGGTATCAAACGCTGTGTCTGTAACTAAGAACAACGCCGCGTTATCTATGACACTTCCAAGTGTGTGGAACGCAGCATCAACTTCAGGTTCTAACGCTATAGGAAACAAGGAACAAAACACGGCAATATCCAGCGTATCTACAACCAGAATATCCTCTATTGTACCAACTACCATGACGTCAACGCCGTTGTTCAGCTTTGGAAGTAAAGGTAGTGCTGCGAAGACCGAAACTGGTTTCGCATTTGGCTCGAGTTTCGGTGGGAACAACTCTGACTCTGTTTCTACCTCTACCAACGCCAACGCCTCCACCTTTGCTGCCGCTGTCTCATCCGCCTCCACCTCCACCGCCACCTCTGCCTCTGCCATCGTGTCTGTACCCAACTCTGTGCCTATTCTGCAGAACAATCTAGGCATTGGCGGTACAACAAAGTCTGAAACAGCTACTATTGCGTCTAGTACGAATCAAGCGTTATCGCGTTCTAATGTTACAACAACTGTCGGTGGACTGACATCGGGATTTGATTTGTCATCGAACGTGAAAACTGCAGCATCTCCGTTCCAGTTGACCAAACTTCCAAACTTCTCCTTCGGAGCCAGTTCCACTGATGCATCCGGTAACAGCAACAAACCAGGATTTTCTTTCGGTAATGTAGCAACGACGACCGCTGCGACTAACGTATCGTCGGGAACATCGAACACGACATTATTCAGTGGCGTCAGTAACAACTCGAGCAAACAAGCATTTGGAAATTCGATGAACAATAGCAACGTTGGCAGCAACAATTCGCAATTTAATGCCACCGCAGCGTCAATATTTGGTAATACAGCCACGACAACGGTTGGATCGGTGTTCGGTACAACGCCTGGTCAATCGATATTTGGAGCTTCGACTACTAAAACAACAACCGTGTCCGTGAACACAACTTCCACTAATTCTACGCCAGAATTTTTGAACAAACCGGCAACTGGCACATCCTTGGGAATGCTACACTCAAATTCTGCTTCGATTTTTGGCTCCGTTGCGAAAACAGCATCTCCCGGAGGGACTGGAGTAACCGGAGCGAGTGGCAACGTCTTCTCCAATGCAAATCCAACTTCCGCTTTTGGAACGCCGAGCAACATCTTTGGTCAAACGACATCTCTGACAGACAACTTGAAAAGTACAACGGGAACGTTTGCGAGTACCGCAACGCCCGTGTTTGGATCGCCTTCGACTACTGTGGCCACATTTAGTAGCACCGCGTCTGTTACGAGTAACGCGACTCCGTCGATTTTCGGTTCCGTAATTGTTTCCAGGAGCGCAACAGAACCCTCGTTCGCTGGTACTTACGCTGCATCCCCCGTCTTTGGATCTCAAAACAACGTCGCTTCTAAAGAGCAAAGTACTGCATCTCATGGCTTCGGCAGTGGAACCAATATATTCGGTGGAGATTCAACCACGACTGCATCCGCAACCACACCCGTTTCTGTATCCGCATCTTCAACATCGTCCGCAACTCCTGCATTCGGATCTGCAATCACCATGTCTACGCCCGCTCCTGCAGCCACATCGATTTCCGCTCCTTCTTCCATCGTTATTTCAAATGTAATATCCACCAGTTCGTCCAATGCGTTTGCGGGACATAACGCGGGCGATACAACTTTCGGCGCACCTGCTAACGCTTCTGGGACGACTCTTGGTTCCAACGTTGTTTTCAATCAGAACAAAGCACCAACGTTTGGTCAAGCTTCTCCATTTACAACGCCGAACACGTACACGACTGGGTTTGGATCCGGAAGTGCGAGCAACGCGAACAACTCCGCCGGCGTATTTACTTTTGGAGCGAATTCGAACCAGAAATCGCCCCAGCAGCCGGTCGGCAGCTTCTCCTTCGGCAGCAGTGGTAATAACTCGAACAACAATAACAACAACAACAACGCCACTGCTTCGTCCTCGTCACCGTTTCAGTTCAATGCGTCCGCTCCGAAGCAAGGTGATTATTTATAATTGTGTGTTAAATGTATACGCATGTATAACATCTTTAATGTTACGATTGGTTCTAAGGGTCTGCAGGATTCAACTTTTCTGCTCCGTCAGCTACACCAACCATCAACTTTGGAACGACGAGTGCACCAACATTCAACGCATCGATGACTGGCATGTTCAGCATTGGAAGCGGATCCACTGCCCCAAGATCCAGAAGCGTTCGGACCAGAAAGCCGAGATGATGAAGAATGTGAATCTCTTTGTCGAGGATTCGAGAAGCATCTCGACTCGGCTCCGTTTCGTTCTTTCTTGTTCGCTTCGCTCCATCTGTATATCCGTGGATACTAAGGATTTACCAGAGTCTACGCGTAGAATGCCGCGCATTTTTTAAAAGAACCACGTGCTCGTTCAACGACTGGTTATCGTTTTCAAATACATTTTTCATTACGGTTGAAATCTATTCAGTTTATACAGACAAGTACGTCCAAACGATGCTTTTTATTTGCACTGTTCTGCGTTCTGTTCCGCACATCCCGCATGACCGAACAGTGCACCAAACGAAAGGGGACGCTACGTGTGTTGATTTATTAGCTATTTTTTTGAATAATATTTTTCATTCAACGTTTACCTTTTAATTGTTTACAAAATGACGTATCGCGATAAATTTTTCAGTTTACAAAATGGACATTGTTGGAGCAGCGAGCGTAATTTTAGCGCCGACGAAATTCTTGTACTTTATTATCCGGTATCGCGGTTGTCTCGCATTCGTATTTGGGCTCGCGACGATTCTTCCGTCGAGAAGTCCAGATACGACGACCTAACGACGTTCCCAAGTCAGACGATAGCAGCAAGTAGAACAGCAGCTCCATGTATCTCTTCGATGGTGATACGAGCGAATCGAGGCAACGCGGCAACAGCGAACGAACGAGATTTTCCGGTCGATCGAAGATTATTGTAAAAGATACGCAGTTATTTTCTTCTATGCTTCAATGAGGCAAATGTATTTTCGAATTATTGTACAGTTTGAGAAACGTCGAAAATAGGAACGTTGACGCTTTTCGAGTAAAGTTTCGTTTTACGTTTACATTATCTTTTCCCGTCCTCCCTTCCTGCCAGCAGAATCGAACGAGCGCGGCTTTTTTATCGAATGTCGATAATCGTGCAATCCAATCGTCAAAGTTTGCGTTCAAGATCGAATTTTCGAATGTAGAGGTGCTAGAAAAAGAAAAGAACGAGAAAATTGGTAATGTTTCGTGGAAGATAATAACGGACTGTATCGGAATGATTCAAAAGGTTTTTAAACGATCTATCGTAATTTTGTTCAAGGTGTGTTCATAACATAAGGGCACGAGGTAGGCCACTATGCGGTATTACGATTGATCGATCGGTCTTTATTACGAGCGCCAAGCTCACCGATTCGTACGTGTGCGCTACTGCTTTCCGTACCATCCAGTGCTAGCAAACTTTCGAGGTTTAACCGTATCTGTTGCATTAAAAATGCGCGTTTAAAATGTTAAACCGTAAGAAAATAGTTTTACCAATTCGTCCAACCAACGAGATTTCGTAATTTGTAAAATTTCTAGTTTCGATGAAGTTTGGTCGACGGTACAGGGGACGTTGACGCGACGACGAGAACGAGAACGATGACGTTAACGAGGGCGAGGGCGAGAGCGACGGCAAGGGCGAGAGGGCGAATACGGACGCGATCACGAGCGCGAACGCGAGCGAGCGAGAAATCGAGGAAGTAGCGTGATACGTCACGCGCGTTCCGTGAAACTCTGCACGGGATTGGACGTACAAGGAAACTGGCTGACGCGTCGACCAATCGGGCCGTTCGTTAGACGAGAAGGATGTTTGCACGGTCGCCTGGAGGCGCAGCCATGTTGGGAACATTAGAAGGGAACCAACACCACGACCAGAAAGACGGGAACATCTAGGTTCGGCAGCGGCGTGTCTTAACACCTGAACACCACCACCATGGCTGACCCGGAAAAACAGCCCGAACAATCAAAGGCTGTCCAGCTGAAGGAGGTCATCGGTGAGTAAGCACTCTGTTGCTCGTAGATATCACGACCGCGCATCTTTCCGGTGAAAAAATCAAGCCGAAAGGGAAAGCGGCTAACTCGTCGGCCGCTGTGTCGTCAACGTGCTGTAATGGCGTCCGCGAGCAGCAGACGTTCAACCATGTGGCATGTGACCGGCGTGTGCGATCAAAGAGCTTAACTAGGCCGACTAATTTTATTTCGTAAAGTTTCGCTCGAGAGATCGCCGGTTTTCATGCATTCTCGGAGTTTCTCTTGCATCAATAATTTCGATATTTCTTTCCTCCATACAACTCTCGTGTCCTCCACACGCTCGAAGCCTCTCTTTCTCTCTCTCTCTCCCTCTCCCCTCTTTCTCTCTCTCTCTCTCTTTCTTCCTTTCTACACCCCTATCCAAGTCTATCTGTGTCTATCTAGCTACATCTGCTCGCGTCTACAGTAATCACCAGTTTTAATTCTATTTCTATCCCTATTACCATCTTTGCCTGCTATTCCTATCTATCTCCGTCTCTATCTACCTTTATCTCTGTCTTTGCCTAGCTTCCTAGCCCCTCTCTGTTTGTCTCTCCCTCTCTCTCTCTCTCTCCCTCACTCTTTCCCTCTATCACCATAACGTTCCGTGATACGGAAATCTAACGAAATCCGCAAACTTGCCGAAAACTCGTGGAACTCTGTAGTTTTTCGAACCGAGACGCATCGATTCTGTTTTCCGCGTAAAACGAAGCGTAATGAAAACGGAATGCTTGGCATCGTACGCAGTCGAAAACATGGGTCGCACATAGAATAATCGCGAAAACAATTCGTTGAGGTAACGTACGAAAACCTCGAATCCTTTTCTCGTACGCGTGAACGGAGCTTGATATCGACAACGATATCGATATCGATATTGATATCGGTTGGCGCGGTCGGCACGATCGTTCGAAAACATCCTCGTAAACGACCTTTTCCGAAACGTGTTTTGACAATGAAAACGCTATCCTCGAAATTGAAGAATATCGCATGTCCCTTGTTGATTCGCCTATTCACAATGTAAACCCGTACCACGTATATGCAAGGCACTCCCCGCGAACGTCGACCCATGTCGAAGAAAAAAACATTGACTCGAAAGTAAATAGTCGTTCATATTCCGTTGGCATTGTTTCCTATCCAATTTCATAACATTGTTGTTCAGAGTTCTCGGCGGGTAATTTAACTCTATGAATAAAAAAAAAAGAACGTCGAGTCACGGTAGTCTATAAATTCGATTCGATTCGATTCCGTTAGACACGATTCGAAAATTCTTTCTCGCGGATCGCAAAACCGCGAACGATAGATGATACAGCTTTGGAATAACTTGAGAGTTGAGGTGAAGGGGTAAAGGAGGCGGGCGGGAGGGGGACAATTAGGGACGCGTTCTCGAAAGCAGGCTTAGTTGCGATGACCGTGCAGCAAGCGCGGTGTCCCGTTACACGGCAAACACCTAATTAGAGCGTTTCGTTTTTGTTTGGTTTCAGCTACCAAAGTGACCGGGACAGTGAAATGGTTCAACGTGAAGAGTGGATACGGATTCATCAACAGGTTAGTAACCAGGGTATCTCCCGTGTGCGTGCCGGTATCGTATCCGACATTTCGATAGATCGAATTATACGACGTTTATGCTCTCCACAAGTTTTCGCCGTCGCGATCGGTTTCTGCCAGTGTTCCGTCTAATCTGTACAAGCAGCAACTACCGACGAGGAATTCCACCGGTTCTTCGTACCTTGATTCTCTCGAACCTCTGCTATTTCTAGACGGTTCTAGATCTAAGCTAAAGTTTGGCTGTTCGCCAAACCTTGGTTTCATGGCTCGACACAGCCTGTTCGCGAAGATGTTCTCGCAAAGATCGTTGAATTTTGTCCGATAGTTGATTGGGGAACGAGTCACAACCGTGATCAGCGAGTAAATCGATTAAAAAAGCGAGACAATTTGTGATCGCGTTGTACAAGGTTCCTCTATCGTGTTCTCGAAAGGGGAACGTCTCCCTCGAGACGGTGAATACCGTGGAAAGTCAGCGAGGCGAGGCGAACCATGAAGCGATGTCGAGCTGTTCATTATAGTCGACGATTACGCGTAAGCAGCGCAAACGATTCTCATTTTTTAACGCCACCGGTTTTTCGCACCGTCGGTCGCGCATCATTTGCGACTCGAACGGCTAGTTTTGGCGAGTGGCAAAGCAAAGTACAGTGTCCGGTCACCCATTGGATCGTGTCGAGACCCTCTTCGAACGATCCATGTACCGAGACGCACAAAATTTCTTTACGTTCGTCGTGTTGGAGAAACAGGCTCCTGGTCGCTTCTGTTCGTCTATATTCGCTTCTACGCGGTTACGCGACGCGCTGAAACTCGCCGAAACGCGCTTAAATGCGGAGAGGTACGGTACGGTATGGGACGCGACCGGCCGGCAGCGGTGTGTTGCGGGTTGCAGGATGTCTAGGCGGGAGGAGACGAGTTTCCTAGCGGAGGCTTGTTCGAGGAACGGTCGCTCTTAATCGTGTTTCTCTGCTGTCTCAGGAACGACACCAAGGAGGATGTGTTCGTTCACCAAGTGAGTAGATTTTACGTCGAAAATATTGGTCGCGGTTCCTGATCCTTATTCTGTTGATTCTTTTGACCGATTGGTTTATTTGCAGTCGGCCATCGTGAAGAACAACCCGAGGAAGATTGTCCGTAGCGTCGGTGACGGAGAAGTGGTCGAGTTCGACGTGGTGATCGGCGAGAAGGGTCACGAAGCGGCCAACGTAACCGGTCCTTGCGGGGAAGCGGTAAAGGGTTCGCCTTACGCTGCCGACAAGCGACGCGGATTCCGCGGAGTTCATTGGTACATCAGTCAGAAACGTGGCAACACCCGAACTCAGCGCAGACCGCGCGAGAGTCAGGAGGGCTACGAAGCCGGTTCGTAGACAAAGTTGGCGAGATTCTCCTCTCGAGCGATCGCGCACCCACCGAGCGTAATCCGAACCGTTGAGTGACGCAAACTTTTTCAGGCGAAGGCAAATCCGCGGACGAAGGTAACGTCGGCGAAGGTGGTGGACAACAGCGGCGTTACAGGGTCCGAAGGCCATACGAGGGATACTATCGCGGGCCAAGGCGATCCGGGCCATCGGCGCAACAGCACACTGACAATTCCGGCGAACTTGAAGAACAGGAGGGCGAGGGAACAGGTGGCGAAGTTGTGACCCGCGGCGGCGGTGCTCGCGGCCGTGGCGGTGCTTCTCGGCGCTACTATCGCCGCAATTTCCGCGGAGGCAGAGGTGGCGGTCCACCGCGTCGACCTCGCAGTCAGGATGGACAAACAAAAGTCTGTATACTTCTCTCGATGATCTATCTCTTTGTCTTTCTCTTTCTTTTGGTCTTTCTCTTTCTTTCCGTCTGTGTCTGTTTTCCATCTACACTTTTTCTTCTCTCCTTCTGTGCCTCTCTCACTATATATATCTCTCTCCGTTTCTCTCCCGGTTTCCACCAGTTCAATAATTCCACTCCCGACGGTGTTCGGTATTCCACTGCCACCCTGTTTTCACTATTCCTCTTGTCGGTTCTATCGCACGATTTCTGCTTTTTCTCCTCCCGTTGTCACGATTCTTGCGTCGTCCTATCCTCGCCACCTATCCGTCTTTCCACGATTCCATGGTCCCACCTTGATACGTATCGACTCAGGTATCCGACAACGACGAAGGTGGTGGCTCGGCACCGGTCGACGGTCTGCAAAGACCGCTTCGATCGCGGTACAAGCGAAGAGTTATCAGACAGCCGCGGCCAACAAGCAGCCAGCAAGAGATCAACAGAGTTTGTCAACGACGCGCCACGATCAACAAACCCAATCCTGCTGCAACTCCTAAATTTCCGTATCCCGACGCTCGTCATCCGTTCGTCCAGGTAAAGCAGCCAGCGGCGGCGATCTCCGAGCTTCCTCAGAATCCGTTTCAGTGACGAAACCGGCATCGTTTGAATGCGTGTCGGGAGACGCTCACGATCGTCGCCGAGCTCGACGTCCCTCTTTCGAACCTTGGCTTTCTTTCGAACACGAAACACTTTCGATAAACTGTTCGTTCGTTGACCGATCGGTCGTGATCCGCCGACGAACGTGCTCGTCATAAATTGGCGTACCGCTTGGCACACACTATTGCACGTCTCTTTTTGTGCTCTTTTCAGTCGGAGCAGAAGTCGGATGCACCTATAGATAAGGATGCACCTGCCGCTGCCCCTGCTCCACAGGTAATGTGGCTTTATTTTTCTGTCTTCTCCCAGTTCCTTCATCGATCGTCACCTCGTACCATTCTTTTCTCGCTCCACGATTGCTCCTTCCATTTCACGGCATGCTCTTCGTTTACTTTTCACTCTTCCACTTTTCGATCGATTCACCGACTTTCACCGTAACTCGTTTCATCTCGCTTAAAGCGTGTATTGATGGTATCTCTTTTGCCTGCGACCCTTGTGCGAGCGAGTACGCGCAAGCGCGCGCGCGTTTTCGTCGACCGATCGTCTCTGACCGAATCGCGTTGCCTTTTCCAGGAAAGTCAGCCGGTTCAGAACACCACTACCGAAAGCACCGCTTAATCAGCAGCAATGGTACCACCACGACATAACCACTCCTTTTAACAAGTAACACCAACACCCGTTATACACCGAAGCAGCAGCAGCAACAACAACCACCACCACAGCAACGGCAACAACAACAACAAACAACAACAACGTAACAAAAGAATCGAACAAAAAAGAAAAATCTAAAAAAAAGAAAGAGGGAATGCAAAGAAACTAACGAATCAACGGTACACACCACGCTCTCCTCGGAAGAACGTTCTCGATCGTTTCATCGATCGCGAGATCTCCCTGGGATCGCCGCGATGTCTCCGAGAGGAAAACAACGTTGTATTTTCGTAGAAAGTTTCAGCGATTGTTTATCGCGGAGAAAGGAGGGACAGAATAGAAAGAATAGGGTGAGTGACAGCGACCGACCACGAAGCCAGTAAACGAGTCGACGACCATGTGTTACCTTGCGGTGTTGCAGCCGTGACGACGCTCGCTTCGCTTGTGACGAAGAAGAAGCGAAGGGAGCGCCGGATGCATCTACGGTCGACGGACGACGGACGCTGGACGACTGACTGAACGACGGACGAAAATCGCGACTGCGACCAATTCGGTGTACACGATAGGGCAATCTTGATCGGAGGAAAGAACGAAATCGCGGAAAAAGGGAAGATGCACGGTGATGGGGCATAAGGACGCGACACCAACTCGTATGGACGAAATTGCTATTTTTGTTCTTGTTTTTGCGTATTCATTGTTTCATATGTTTTGATTTTTCTTCGACGAAACGCATTCGATCGTTCTACGTAGACGTCTTTGAGTTTAGTACGATATATACGCGATGTTCTCTTGTTGCGTACACCCGTATACGTATCCGTTATTATGGAGAACGCGCGGTAGCCGCGCCTAAACGCGGATCAACCGAAAACCATGGGTGATTCCGTCGTTTGAAATTCTCTCTGAATTGTTCCGTTCGTCCGAACGCGCGCCAAACGTTTCGATCACGTTTCGTTTCGCTAATTTCACCACGTTCCGACGAACGAAAGTCCGACATGTCGTTTTCATCTTCCTCGTTTCTCGATCCTCGCTCGTTCCACTGTTCTGATCGCGACGATGCGAAAGCAGACGAGACAGCGTCTCGTTCGATCGAGTTAGCGACAATCGCTCGACTGATCGATCGAGACGGTCAATTCGGCCGGTGTGCCCCTGGCGGGCCCCGGGTGCGATCTGTGTCAATAGTTTTCGGATCGGCGCCATTCCACGATTGTGCGATTATTCCAAGACTCGCGCGCGTCGATTGCATACGATATTAAGAAACCGTAGTTATTCTGCTACGACTCGATTGACGACGCGAATCCCTGACTTGTGTAAAAGTAATAGAAAAACAAAAAGAGAAACAAGAAGAATGAGTGAGAGGGACAGAGAGGTTGTTTGCGTCAATGTATGTGTGCGTCTTTGTGCGTCGTGCGTGCGTGCGTGCGTGCGCGCGATAGGAAAGCAGAAAGATAGAGTGAGAGAGAGAAATTTATATGTTTTTGCATGAAAACAAAACTACTTTTTTAAATTTTAGTTTGTAGTTCGATCGTCGAGAAATAAAGTATACAATTTTCTTCAACAATGTTTCGAGACTGTCGTGCTGTTCGTTATTGTCGGTTAATTTGTGTTTCGTACCACGATCGTTTGGTATCTATATCGATGCTCGTTTTCTTGAGTTTGTTGTTGTCGTCGTCGTTGTTTGTCGTGTATCCTGATCAGTGTCCCGATGACGTCGACGTCTGACGCGTGGCGAGTCGCCGAAAACTATCGTTCTTTTATATTCTATTCGCGTTCCCGTAAAGACTTTCCGCTAGCAAGTTGCGAAACAGAAAATGCTACAGCGATTCGAGGAGAAGAGAGAATCGGACGCGAGCACGCGAGGAGAGTGTGTGCGCGAGTGCGGTGCCGAGTGGGAGGAAATCAGGCACGATCGCGTTTCTTTGCGACCGAACGGTCATTCGATTAATAGGGGGACTATAATGATAGAACAGAGAAAAGTTTGGAAAAACAGGTACTTAGGCGTATACATTAAATGATTCAGTTGTCGCGATCGCGCTGCCACTCCCACGAAGTACAAAGTAGATGGAAAGCGACGTCAGGATCCTGCTCGCCGTCTGGGTCAGGCGACAAGGGAAGAATGGAAGAGAGCCAAGAAAGAAAGTAACGCTTAGGACGCAAACATTGTAATTGAATGCGAAAAAAGAACAATGCATGTGTTGAAAGTGAATATCGAAGTAAAAAAGAAAACCAAAAAAAAAAAAAATGTGAACTAACAAGGAAAGAAATTGCACGATCGAGAAGAAGAATTCGAGCGAACCAAGGTACGCCCGAGTAATACGTGTAACGAACGTGGTATTCGAAGCGCTCGCGATCCGCTCGTCCGGTTCGATCGCGACGTTTCGGTTCTCGTCGATCTCCCCGATCTCCGGATCTCTGGACGACATTCGTCGTACGTTTCGTTCGGTTGTTGCTCGTTGCGCTCTGGTCGCAGCGCGGCCGCGGGAACCGATTACGGGAAGCGAGGGCACTCGCTGCGTCTCGCCGGCAGTCAATTAATTCGAAATTTGTGTTCGCGATAACGTAATCGGATCCAAATCGGATTGTGGATCGAATCGGATCGGATTGGACAACGAGCGCGAGACCGTATCCTCGAAACGATCGAGGGAGCGCTGCTCGTCTCTTTGAAGGAGACGGCTTGGCGGCCGCATGTCGGACGCGTACGCGCCGTTTGTCAAGCAGCCCTCACATCCCTATTCTCACATACTCTTCTCTCTCTATCTCTCTCTCCCTCCCACCCCCTCCGTTATTCCATTGTTCCATTACCCCTTCTCAAGGGAGAAGGCTCCTTGCTTCCTAGTTCCGTCACTATCTCTCTTTCTCTCCTTTCTCCGAGATGTCTGAGTCCCGGTCCTTTCAATCCAGTGAATTTTGTACCAAAACGCGAAACTTCGAAAAGCTAATTTCATATATGGAATTTAATTTTTTCACGAAACATGTGCATTATAAAAAATAAATGCCAAAAAAATCGCAAAATCGAAGAACCGAAGGTCTTGCGTGTGATTTCAGTTTCCTCGAACCGCCGTTTCCTCTCGTTCTTCGAACGCTATAACCAGATCTCTACGTACGGCGGATCGAAGCGGGCGACATGCACGCGCTCGTCGCGATCTCTGCCAAATGCGTGTCTCTATGCGGCGGTACCGCTATTCGGTGAAACGTTTCCGCTGCTCCGAGGAACGCCTGAAGGGCCTCCTCGGGTTCTTCCCGGTCCATCGCCGCGAATCCTTGCTCGTACCGACGTTCGCATTCGCGCAGAGCAGCGAGCGGTCCCCGCAAGTCGATGTTCCGATGACAGGCCGAGCACTCGATCGTATCGGCCGACTGCCGATGAAGCTTCTCGCATCCTTCCGTGGGGCATCTGCGATACGAAATGCTCGCAAACGTCGAACCAACGTTGTGCGTAGCCTGACCCGTGATCGGATCGGTCTTCGCCGAAGCGAACGGTCCACCGGTTCGCGCGCGCCCGCGTCGAGCGACGGCGCGATCGATTCGGTAAACTTTTAAAAAGCAACCGATAACCCCTCGCGGGCCGCGCGGTTATCTCGTGTCGCGTTTCGCGATTGCTCGCATTCCGGCGGAACCGTTTTGCGCTGTGAGAATAACCTTGGCACAAGCCTCCCGGATCACGGGTCTGGGACGCGTGGACGTTAGGTCCTGGGCAAACGTTGGCTCACCTCAGCCTCGCGTCCTCGTTGGTCAAGGCTTCGAATCGGGGCCAGTTTTCGTGGCAAGCGGTGCACTCGCATCGGAACCAATATCTGCCGGCCAAAGTTCTCCGACGTTCCTCCAGGCTTCTCTTGGTGAAGATCGGTCCGTAATTCTCGGCGACCGTGTCTCCGACTCGCAGGCTGCGTGTCGCTCGAATCACGATGCTATGGCCGACAAAGAATCTGCGCAAAAGAAAACGCATCGCGTTCGTTGATCGCGGAACGGCGTGGGAAAACGGTCGGGGACAACGCACCTCGTTACCGCGGGATAACAGTCGTGATTGAATCGGGCCACGGTCGGATAAATCGCCACCCCGATGTAAACGGGTTTGCTGCCGCGGAACCGGTGTTCCTTGCCCGGCCGGGTTTCGAAGACTTCGTGGGCGTTGAATTGCAACAACTGAAGATGCTTCAGCAGCAGAGCGGACACCGCGATCTCGGATTCTGTCGGGGCCGTCGATGCCTCGGATCGGTTCGGGTCTTCGAAGAAGCCGACCGTCTGCAGACATTTCAAAAGAAACGCTGCCATCAACGATCTCTCGAAAAAGTCTCTGGCCGTTCTCCGGTTCTCGTGCATGACCAGCTGGTAAGCTCGAAGATCGGTTTCCATGCTCGGCTTTTCCTTCTGGCATTTCGAGTCGCGCAGCATTTTTTTTCTGATTCGCCGCTTCGCGGATTTGCCGAGTTTGGTTCCCGTCGTCGTCGTCGTCGCCGTTCCCACAGCTCCTTCGGGACAGCCGTCCCGATGTTTCGTCGTTGGATCCACGGAGTTTGAAGCGCGCAGCGCGCGACAAACGTTTGCGCACTCGGCCGGGCCCAACTGCGCGACCATTCGCAGGGCGAGCATGCTCAAAGCACTCATTCCGGAGCCTGATCACGCAAAAAGAAGCGGAACGATTGGCGACGACTATCGAGAGTATGAAAAGGGGCATGAAAAGATTCTCCACGCCTTGTTACCTATGATCAGCACCAGAATCCGGCACTCGTACTTGTGATAGCTCGCCATTGCCTCGTCTCGGCAGGTTCTGCAGCAAAAGGCGACGGTGCTGCAATCCGGACATCCTACGGGGCCTCTCAATCTGGAAGGATCAGGCGAGCGATAGAGACAGGGCCCGGAGAGCTCCGAAACCTCGGAGGCCGAGGAACGAGAGAGAATACTCACCCGGTGAAACAGTGGTGACAGTGGGTTCCGAAGAACTCTGGCAGCAGGCAAGCCGCGAGTGCCGGCTCGACCACCAGCGTGTCCCCGGGACGGATCTCCTCGACCGCGACCGCCTGCTTGCCCGCGGACGCTGTTTCTCGCACGTCCAGCCGGGCCGAGGCAGCCGGCAGCCCGGGGTGCGGACCGCCGCTCAGCTTCCGAGACTCCGTGTCCAGCGGCGTCCTCGTTGGAAGGACGATCGCCTCCTCCCTCGGACAGATCGCTCTCGCTTCGGCGACGCGCGAACGCGACTCGAACTCGGCCCTCTTCCTCGCGAGTTCCTCCCTGAAACGTGTTTTTCGGAAAATGGGAACACGGCGACATTTCGACGCGATCTGCTCACCGGAAACGCTTTGGAAGCTCCCGCTCCTTCTCCACCTCTTCCTCGAGCAGGCGAAAGTCCTCGCGCGCGAGTGCGTGCTCGTTCGACGCGGCGAACGCCTCCGCCCTGCCGAGCAACGCGAGCGGCAGCGTCAGGCCTCCGTCCACCGTTCCGCACTTCCCTGAAACCAGCGAAAACGGTTCAGCAGGTCTCGCGAGCGCCGCAACGAGCCTATGGGAACGAAAGAGTTGAGGAGACCTGTGGTCGGCGCGCGGAGGACCGCTTGGCTGAAGAGCAACACCGCCTTCTCTCGTTCTCCTCTGGCCGCGGCTTCGAACGCCTCGAGCCTCCTCGTCCTGGACGCCTCCGCGTCCTTCGCCCTGTAGAGCATCTTAGTTCTGTCGAGCGTCTCCGTCACCGCGTCCTTGATCTTCCCGTCCGTGAAGAGAGCTCGCACGCGAGCCTCGTCGTCCGGCAGCCGGCCAAAGACCTTCGAGATCCAGGCCTCGCCGGCAACAGAGGCCACGTGCTCGCTAAAGTCGCGGAAGAATCCCGACTTTCCCGAGCGCACCGTTTCCAACGAGCACAGATTCCTGTAAAACTCCTCGGAGCCCTCCATTGCGAGGTTTGCAGAGTATCTCGAGGCCGCGTCGCGAGCGTGCCGATCCGCGGATCCGACTACGGGACGCGGGTCGGGTTCGAGCAACGAATTCGCGGAGGTCCACCGGCGCGCGGCCATTCGCGATCGGTCGAATAAATTTAGACAAAGCCCGCGACTGGACGACGCTATTTTCGGCGACGCATTTTCGCGCGGCTGCACTCGTCCGCGAGCGCTTCGACTCGGACTCGGACCAGCGGCTCCACGAAGCGCCGCGCCAGCGCGACGATTTCTTCGCCGGCAGAAGTCGAAGCGCGGAAGCTCGTATCCCAAAGCCCGGCTCGCGGCCGAATCGACGCGCGATCTTCGGGAAAAATGACGAGAACCGTCAGAGACGGAAAGTCGGTGAGGCGCGGGAAGGGGAGTCCGACGGCGACCAGGAGTCTCGCGATCGGCGTCTGCATGGAGGAGAGGACGCGCGACGGAGCACGTGGTTCCGCAGAGCCGCGACGCCTCGGCCGCGGTCGCGGTCGCGATCTCGGTGTCGCCCGGATCCGGATAATGCGATGCGCGATCAAAGACGCGGCGTGACGAGGTGAGACGCGAGCCGAGGAGAAGCCGAGCGGAAACGAACAGAAGCGAACGGTAGCGAGGAGAGACGCGGTCGGCGAGAGAGACGGGCGGTGCGCGGTGAAACGATAGTTTGTTCCGTCGCGTTTCCCGTGCCCGTGTTCCCCGTGTGTATCGTCCGCGACGCTCTCAGTTCCAGTTTTGCGACGGAGATCGCGGCCGTCGTTAAAACGGTGGATCGACGACACGCGTTCACGGATCGACGGTCGTGCGATCTCGGCGACCCCGACGCGATCGTGCATCGGATCTGGTGGAAAACAGGCCGCGACGCGATCGATGGAGAACGCGAGAGAAGGACGGGACGCACCGTTGCCGTTCGATTCGGTAGAGAAGGATTGTTCGCGCTGGGAGAACGATAAACCGTTGGAACGACGATAACGGGAAAGAAAAAAGGCGAGCTCGTCGAAGCGCGGCTGGATTCGAGCAACTTCGAGTGACGTAAGTCGAGCCCGAGTTGCGGACGCGTCGCTTTTCCATCGGCCAATAGTTGTTCTCGGTTCGCGTCGCGCGCGCCAGTTCGAGGAGCGAATCGAGCAGCGCGTTGCAGTGGCTGCGGTCGCTGCAGCCGAGCCGCGATCGCGATCGCGACCGAGACCGAGATCGGGATCGAGACGAGACCACCGGCTCTCCTCTTCGCGCTGGTTCCTTCTCCGGACGCGGGGAACATGTACGCGAGATCGAGCTCGGTTTTCCCCGGGACCGCGACTCAGCGAGTTTATCGCAGGCTCGGCTCGAGGAACGGCGACAGCCTGTTGTCATCTCGATAGCGACGGAACGCGCGTCAAACGATTCGGCTTTTGGACCGCTGCGCCGAATCGTCTCCCGACCTCTGTGACTCGTATTTGATCCGAAACAATTGACTTTCGCCGCCTACGTTGGCGCCGGTTCGTGCCTCGGCCGATAGAAAAACGCGGCGAGAGTCCGTCTCGCTCGCGCCTCGTGCCTCGCGTTCTCGGAGGAAAAAAGGAAGAGTCGAAGCTGCCGAAAAGCGTTGGAAAGTGCAAACGAGTGCGGAGACGCGACGCCTCGGCTGGAACCGGAGGGTGGTCTGCGATCGCGAGCCTTCCTCGAACAACCGCTGCGTTGCAACGCGGTAAGGTCTGCGAATCACGGACGTGGTTAGAGCTTGGGATTCTCAGCCGGAAACGGGAAAGCGAACAACGGAGGCGGCACTCGTCGTTTTTCTGGGCTGATTCGAAGGGTAGCGGACGGAGCGCGTTTATACGAGTCGTGCGCGTACGTTACGTGCTACGTGCTACGTGCTACGTGCCTCGCGCTACGTGCTACGTACCTTTGCGTGACCAATTTAGACACGCGCCATCAATTTAGAGGCGAGTTAACCTTCGTTAGCCTCGCCGCGGCTCGACGCGACTATGTGAAAAAAAATCTAGTTTTCTCTCGATACTCAGCGCACTCGAACGATGCGCCGCGAAGAGGTCGTACGCGTGACCAGCGTGTTCCAGCAATTGTTGCGTAACGATCGTGCAACGACCTTGCAACGAGATCGAATCGTTCTCTCCTGCGTATCGTCTTCTCGCCGAAGATACGGAAACGGGAAGCGTCGCGTGTCGTCTCCCCGATAGCCCCGCGAAGCCGGAACCACGGTTTGCTCGTGCTGTCGGTCGTTAGTTGTCAGTTGTCAGTTGCCAGCCGTCGCGTCGCGTCCCGTCTCGTCCCGTCTCGTTCGAAACTAACGAGAGCAATCTGTTTCTTTCAGAATCGTCGATATGGTGGGGAGCTTGACGTTCGTCACCGCGACCAGGTTCGAGGATGATACTCGAGATTGCGCAAAGAACATTTCGGATCGCTTGTCGCCCGGATGTTGCGATCCTCGGGTACAAAAGCTGGCGATCCAAGCGTGGGAACGAACGGTAATTGGCGACGCCTCGCAAAATTTGACGATACCGGCGCCCGTCGCAGCGACGACAACGGCAACGCCATCAGCATCGGCATCGGCATCAGTATCGGCGACGGCAACGATAGCCGCGATAGCAAAGCCAAACTCGAATTCAAACACAACGGTAATCGCAGCAACGCCGCCGACGACGACATCGATGCCGCGCGACCGCGAACCTGTCGCAACGACCGACGAGCGAAGAGTCTACAGCGATTGGTTCCTCGCAAGCTGCGCGGAACTCGCGAGTTGCAACGACTTGACGCGCGACAGAGGACTCGGCACAGCGACAACCTGGTTCTTTCAGGTTCGTCGGCGTTGTTCAAACATTTGCAGTAAGTTCGAAAATTGGACCTTGGGACGACCTTCGCGTCTCTCGAAGCGGACGCGTTCGTCGAAATCCTTAGTACGGGGAGAAAGGGAAATGGAAGTGGAAATGGAAATGGAAATGGAAGTGGAAATTAAGGAAAAACGTAAGAAACGATATCGGCCGAATTCGAGCAAAGAACGCGTCGTGTCGCGGCGCGGTGCGCTGTTCGATCGTTGTTGGGGTGTCGCGCTCGCCGCTCTACTCGGGATGAGCTACGCTCGAGATCCGCTCTCTTCGGGATTCCGCGATTTGGAGCCTCGAGATTCGCTGCGTTACTGCGCGTTCTCTTCGTGTTGCAGATTGGTTGCCGAAGGTGTGCTCGTGCACAGAGAACGGTGTTGCGATTCCTTGGTTCTCCGGTCGACCCGTGAGACGAGTCGGCAGTTACGAGCGGTTCGGATCCAGAGGCAGCGACGTCTTCGAATTTGGGCAGACCGCGTCCGAGCCGACGGTGAGCAGAATCGACGAATGCGCCGACGAGCAGCACGGTGGAGGCAGCTGCGACGATAATTTCGACAATGGTCAAGTGAGCTTTCGACCGGTTCGTTCGATCGAAATCGGTCTTCTATTGTATTTTGGCCTGGCCCGAACGGGACGGCACACCTACATCGACTTACCGTATATCCAATTGTCTCGATCGGTTTTCTCGGCCAGGTGCTGGAATTGCATTTTCACAACGAGGACGACACATGGAGCAGCTTGCTCGTTGAAGAGAATCTTCGAGCAGACGACGCGTGTCGGTTGCTCAAAGTGAAGAGGAACGTTTCCGGAAACGCTTGGTCCATCGTTGAAGAGTGGCCGGAATTGGGAATTGGTAAGAACCCCGTCAGTTATTCGGTTACCGCAATAGTCCGATTACCGCAATCGTCCGATTCGATGGCTCGCGCGACACGCGAGCTCGATGTCACCCCGTCGCGCGTCGTCCAGCTCTCTAGCCTAATCGCGCCTTCTCCCAGTTCATTTCCTCCAGTATTTATCTCCCTCTTTCCGCGTTGAATTCCTTGTATTTTCCACGAGGGGAACAGAGCTCGAGCTCGGGTGTTCGCGTCCTCGAAAGATCGATCGTGTTGCTGGAATTGGCGTTATCTGGTATTCTCTGTGTGTGTCGGATCGGTTTCGCAGAGCGTACTCTGGAAGATCATGAAGACATCGTGGCCGTGCACAGAGACACGAGAACGTTCGCGTCTCGGTTCCGCAGCAAATTTCTCCTTCGAACGGATTATCTCAAGTACGAATTCTTCGTGGATCCCAAGGTGAGTAGACGAATGCGCGGAAACGTTGCCTATTCTCTCCTCTTCTTTGCGTCTACGGTAATACGGAGATGTAAACCAATTATGGGGCACACCTCGAGTCGATTGTACCTCGGTTACCCTTTCTTTGTTGTCGCTTCGACTAAAATATAATAGAACCTTGATGATTTCATGACGTAGCCATAGATTGACAATACTTAAAAAATGAAAAAGGAGCAACAACTTGGAACCTTCGTAGCTCGACAAGCCACGACAACGTCGATTATGGCAATATTACGGTATAATAAAGTAAACCAAGAGCAAGAGGACAGAGCATCGTGAAACGTAATTTATTTCTTCTCGAAGATCGATTCGATGCTTGTTGTATTTTGCTGATTGTTGATATCGATACAGAAGATTCTCCTCGTTGAATCCGTGGCTTGGGTTTATCGCTTCTTTTCTTAATTTTGCCATAATTTATGTTTTTCGGTGATCCTGCGTTCTACATGTCGGGTAACTGACAGACGGCGAATGTGGTGCCTCTCGCGGAGACAAACCGAAGCTCCGTATGGGGTCCGTCCAGCGCTAATTAGCCTCGCGGCAAAACGGCCAAATTGTTGGCCAAGCAGTGGCTCCACTTGCGGTAGAGGTCAAAAGCTTTCTTTTGGCTAGTAGTTTCAGCGTTTCGTCATGGACTAATTGGCGCTGTACGGACCTAGAACGGAGCTTCCGAGCTTCGCCGCGAGAGACGCCACGGTTTGGCCAACAGTTTGATCGTTTTGCCACAAGGCTAATTGGCGCTGTACGTACCCCGAACGGAGCTTCAGATTTTGTCCGCAAGAGGCGCCGTTGATCCAGACTAGCTCAGGGATTCGCCAATACGAGTCACGCGACAAGAATCATCCGCGATTCTGATAGGCGCTCGCACGTATATCTATGTGGTAGGATGCGACTATTTTGTTGCGTTTACTACACTCGCGCGTGGACGACGCACGTATGTCGCAAATTGTGTTGAAAAATAACGTCCAACGACCCTACTTGACTCTTATCGCGTGACTCTTATTAAAGGGTTTCCAAGAATAGCAGAATTTTTAAACGTTTAGGAGCCGATGAGAAAGTCTGTATACATGTATACATTTGCTAATAATAAATAAATCTGTTTGGTACAAAAAGGATGCTGAAAATTTGCCCAAACACCTTTGTACCCTTCAAATGTTTTTCTAACCCTAAATTATCATATTTTAGCGACAACAGCCGAGCGACAATGACCGAGCGAGACTCCGTTCGAATCTGTAAATTCGACAACTTGTTTCCGTTTTGGGGACGGTGGAAGTTTAAATGGAGCGTCTTTTTCATTTATTCCAGCAATTCTTTCCCTCCGATATGATCGCGTTTCCTGTACTCGACAAGTCGAACGACAACGGCAATGGCACGAACACTGGAGCAACGACGATCGACGATGAGAACGCCTTGAGAGTCAGTATAAACGCGGACGAACGCGAACGTCGTTTTCGTTAACGAATTGTTATCGAATTTCAGAACTATCTGCTGCAAGAAAACGCGCCGTGCCCGCAGGTGCTAAGCCCAGCCTGGGTGCGAAACGGATATTTCGACGCGTGGAGAAAAATGTACTTGTTGCTACGAAACGAAAAGCTCTACGTGCTTAAGAAGGTGAGCAGTCGTGAACATAAACTTAATCGTAATTGTATTTGATAAGAAAACGGGGCAATCGGTTCCGCAAAGGATTGGAGAACGCTCGAAGATGCGAGGGTCACCCTACCGAACTTTGCTCGAATCGAACCCACGGACCGTTCTACCACCGTGATTGTAAGATATTTTTCCTAGCCGCTTTCACCGACCGCGATGCGCTTTTATGATCATCGTGGAGTCCCAAGTCCCGGTCCCGAGTCCCGAGTCCCGGTACTTCATTTCCTCTGGGTTACTCTCGTCGGCTTACCACATCTCGGTGCGGCGCTTTCCTTCCTCTCGGAGCCCATGGAGAAACTACGACATTGTTCGCGTTGATTCTACATGCTACACGTGTAATCTCGACGTCCCCCGAGTCTGGCGCATCGAAAGGTGGCTCGGTCGCGGAGGATTCTCGCGTAGGCGGTGTTTGCGAGGCGATCGGCCGTGTTTGGATGTTCGAGCAAGCGATCCGTCACGCCGCGCCGCGCCGCTCCGGACCGGGCCGGGCCGAAGCCGTTTCCATGCCCGGTTCCAATGCTCGACCGGTACCTTGAAGCGTTGACAGGGGCAAACGCGAGGAGCCAAGTCTGTTCTGGAACAAGGCGTCCACACGGGCGGACGACCAAAAGACTTTAGATCGGCTCTGGTCGACGCTTTGCGAACTAGCTCTCAGGTAAGACGAAGGTGCGAAACGAGCTGCGCGTGACACACATTCGTGCCGGCGATAGAGTTATTCTGCTAGGAACACTGCTCTCTGGGTCGACGACCTAGCAACTCCCACCATTTTCCCCTCTCGCTTTCCCCCACTTTTCATCCACTCGTCTTTCCTTTTCACTCCCTTTCCACGGGTCGTTCGTTCCGTCGCCCCCCACCCCACCCCCTTCTGTTCTCTCCCTTTTCCTTCTCGCCATCTCTGCGCTCGGTTTCTCGTGTCTCTTTTCCTCCTTTTCTCCTTTCCTCCTTTCCTCCTATCCATCTTTCTACCTTTCCTCTTTCCCACTTTTCCTCTCTTTTTCTTATCCGGCGTTCGGCGATGAGCTTGCTCTCCGGTTGCTGGATCCCTGGCGGACGCATCGTTCCGATCGCGGATCATATCGGACCCCAATCCTTTGATGCCTCGGTTCGATTTTGAAGCCGATGGAGACACGGTCTCGTCGAAAACGGAGGAACTTTGATTCGCTACCATTGCCACTGCCATTGCCATCGACACCGTAGACCAGTCGGGGTCGAGCTGGCTGCCACCTTCGAACAGTCTTCTCTCCCATCGGAACCCTTCGAACTTCCGTAACTCCGTTTCCCCCTGTACTCGTTTTACTCCGTTCAGGGTGCCGGGCAAGCACAATACGTTTTCGCAACGCATAATATTACACGACCTCCGTTGCATCCATTTCATTGTTCGCGTTCGTGACGCGTGACGAACCGTGAACGATTCGCGTTTTCGTTCTCGTTCTCATTCTAGTTCTCCTTCTCCTTCTCGTTTTCGTTCTCGTTCTCGTTCCGAGTTCTGTTCGCGTCGGGCCGCGAGAGCAGCTCGCCGCGAACGTTCTCGACACGCGAGTTCCATGTCTCCGAGAAAGCTCGCTAAATTGGCTGTAACTTTGTTTCAGATGAACGAGTTATCGACGAGGCGGTTTCAGGTAAGAGGATCGGCACGATTGGTCGAAGGATCGCGGCTACGCGAAAACCGGAAGCGTACGCGCGCCGTCTTGCCTCGGGTGCCGGTCTTTGCGAATCCAACGACGAGAGACGGAAAAAGGAAAGTCGAAAGAGAGAAGCCCGCGAAACCGTTGGTTTGGCTTTCCCGCCGTCGCGGGGCCAAGCGTCGCGGCGACCCGCCGATTTCCCGCGTCCCGCCGAGCCGAACCATTTTAGACTTTTCACGAGTTTAGTGGGTTAGGATATTTGGAGTAGAATGCGCGCGACTGACTTTTTGGCGGCCGGCCAAACTTTGCGTACTTTCCAAACGTGTAATCCTTGTTTTTAGCGCGATCGGTAGACGGTTTCGAAATACGCGAGCATATTTCCCGGCGCCGCGTCGATCACTGCGATCGAGAAAATGACATCGGCGAGGAAAATTCGCATAATCTCCCGTCGGTCGAGCCCGCTTGTTCGATCGCGGGCTGTTTGGCGTCGCGTCGTCGCGGCTCCTCGGAAGCGGAGCGAAATTCGGCGAGCAGAAATGGAAGCATGCGCGATCCCCGCGGATAAGGACGAGGGACGAGGACCGTGGTATGCGAAACCTACGGGATGGTCGATCGCGTTGACAAGGAACGGAGGAAAGGAGAAGAAGGGGTTGAGAGTGCGACCAGCTGATTCGGGAAAGTTGGCGAGGGAGCAACGAAGAGAGTAAGGCGCAACTGCGGCCGCTGTTCCGCTCTCGGGCCGGCTCACCGGCTCTCGATGCTCGGCTCTCGGCTCGCGGGCAGCGGTTCGCAGTTCGCCGTCGCTGCGACGCCGCCGGGAAACCAGCTGACTGCGGGCCTCGGCTGTTTCCGCGGCACGACTCGGCAACCGTCGGATCTTTGTCCGACGCGAATGACGCGATGCACGAGGGTACCCGGAGTACCGGCGAGCAGCAGGCTGCTCAGGCTCGGTCGCTCAGCCGCTCCGCCGTCAGTTGTCGACCCGACGTCGTCGTTGGGAGGCGATGCGCGCGTGCGCCTCCTACGCCTCCTACGCCACTTTCGTCGTCGCCGACGTTGTCCTCCCTTGAATCGCGAATCGCGACCGGCCGCATCGACGCCGTGTCGCGGGACCGATCGGTCGCGACGTCGCGACGCCAACGCTAACGCCGACATCAACACCGACGTCTTTGTCTTCGACTTGTTTCCGCTCAACGGTGAAACAGCTGCGAATCGTGCAAGAAGATCGGCGTCGACGCGCAGTCTGCCGTTGCCTTGCCGGTAGATCGTCTCTCTCTCTCTCTTTCTCTCTCTCTCTCTCTCTCTCTCTCTCGTTCTCTTTTTCCCTCTCTCTCACACGCTTGCTCGTTCGCTTGCTCGCTTCCTATCCCCTCTTTCCGCAGCCTCGGCAACTAACCCCTTCCTTCGTTTCTCCCTCGCCATTGCGCTCGTCATCGTGATCGGCACCCCGCGGATAGCATCAGCATGAACAGCGGCGTCGTCGTCGCCGTCGTCGTCGTCGATTCGCTGCTACAAGAAATGAACACCGAGAAATCAAAGAGGCTATCGAGGAGGCGCAGAAGGTCGAGGAAGATCCGCGACAACGCCGCGACCGTCGCGAGTATCAGCGAGAGAACGGTTCGTCGGCCGACGTCGGGGATACGCGTTTTTCATTCGGTTTACTTTCCGAAATTGTAATCGAAGGCGTTCTCGCGCAGAGTGCTGGAACAGGCTCGGAAGTGGTTCAGAGCTCGTACGTGTCGTGATTCTATCGGTGTCCGCGGAAACAGTGGCGTAAAGTCGAACGCGATGAATTAGACATTAGACCTTAAATGTTAGACGTTGGACGCGCGGCACGATCCGTCGTCCGTATCATTTGTCATACTCCGTTGCATACGAATCGAAATCGAACAAACGCGCGAAGTCGACGCCAAGGATGGAGCACTACTTTCGCCGGAGCTTCCACGGTTTCGACGATGGAAGAAAAATGAATTTACCGACCGAATCGCGACGCGACCCACAGTTGCTCGATTTCGCTCGCGACGAGTCGATTTTGTCGAACTTGTCGTAGGTGGAATCGAGTTGATCAGTTGGAAGAGACAAGCAGGTGCGAAGGGATATTTGCTAGTTGTACGTGTTCGAGTCCTCTGCGATCGTGCGCTCGCTTTTTCGTACGTGAAGTCTGAATTTAATCGCGGCTGAATGCCTCCGTTCAAAAAGAAAGTCGCGTTTGTGCGAAAACATTCGCTGTATCAGTTGACTTGTACACCGACAATGGGACAATATTCTCACGATCTTCGTGTTCATCCTTCTAAATAATTTTATAGCATTCGTGCAAGGCGAACGAACGAATAGGCGCGTTTACGATTGAACGAAGAACAAAATCAATGTTCGAACGTTTTATTAATAATTTTTCTTTATTCGTAATTGTAATTCGTAAGCTGAGCCAGCGAAATCGACGGGGGTATCCCCCACTGTGCGACGCGAGAAAATCGTTGGATTCGCAGAGAAAGCGCTGACTCGTCGAAACGAGATCCACCGCAACGATCCCAATGATCCCGGTGATCCTACAGGGGACAATGGCTTTTACGCAATCGATGAATCGACGAAACGTCGATGGAGTTTTCTCCGGATACGGAGCGGTCGCGAGGCTCTCGCTTCCGTTTTCCCTCCCGCCCTCTCTCTCTCTCTCTCCCTCACCCCCCCCCCCCTCTCTCTCTCTCGACTATAAACTGTAAACCATAGACTTATAGACTCTCGAGTCTCGACCCGACACGTTCACGTTCACGTTCACGTCCACGTTCACGTTCACATTGCTCGTCTCTCTCTCTCTCTCTCTCTCTCCCCCCGATACATGATTCCTAGGCCTAGCCGTTTACCCACTTATCCGGCGAACCGTTTCCGCGCGCCGCATCTGCCTAGCCTCGTTCGCGTCGTCTTCCTTCGACTCGATCGTATCCTCGACGTCTATCGGTTTCGCCACCAGATAATATTGCAATAATTTTGTCTCGTTCCGTTTGAAACGTTATCGTCGAATAGGTGTATGTCGCGCCCGTGTCGTTTGGTTCGAGGAACGACCTCCTCGATGGTTCTGGAGCAAGTGCCGAGCGGTCCATCGCGACACGGTCCTCTTACCAAAAGGCAACTCTGCCTTCTCTTCCTCTTCCCCTTTCCCTTCTTTCCCTACTCCGTGGCTAGATCCTTCGGAAACTGAGTCCCGATCGTCCGACGATGCGACGTCGGATCGGATCGGTCGCCTTCCGCGAGCACACTTTCTTCCAACGAGCTAGAACGGATGACAGCCGGAAGACCCGTCCGGCGGTCGTCAACCGTCGCCTTAGTCTCGGCGAGGTGTCGTTTTTGGCGAGGTTAGGCCCGATGTAAAAAAACTCTGATCGATCGAGCATCGTAAGCTTGGCCTCGCTCGTCGAACCGGTCGACCGGTTGCCGTCCTCTGCCGAAATCTGTAACGCGAGGTGGTTCCCCATCCCCGTTTCTAATTCGGTGTACGACATTGGCTCCCGCTACACGTCGCTCGTTCGTCGCATTTCCGCGCGTATGACGGATCGCGCTTCTGGAATTACTCGGAAACCGGTTCCGGTTCGGCCATTGCCGCGCCTCTCTAAGCGTTTTGCCTTGCCCTGTCCCTTTCCCCGCCCCTTTGCCCAGCACTAGCTGTCGTCGCCGCCTCGCTTCCGCGTTTTCAATGCCGCCCGTCCGATTCGAATCGATGCTTCCGGATTATGAAAATCGGCGGTCTCGCGGGGCGCCGGGTGTTCCCGCGAGCGTCGACGACCTCGGGGCAGAGATCGGAGGAAAAGGAGAAGCGAAACGGGCTCTTCCCCGTCCTTCGTTCGCGCGACCAATTCTGATGCGATCGAATGCTTTCAGAGGACTGAGCGACTAACCACTTTCGCCCACTTGTCGGATTTCGTGGTGTACAAGATCGCGAACGCGAAGGGACCGTTCCGCGCGCCGTTCGAGTGGGGCCTGTGCCTGAAACCGTCCAACACCGGAGAAACCAAAAGCACCGTGGCCGGAGAATCCTGCGTCAAGGTGGTCGCATTTCAAACGGAAAGATCCCGCGTTTGCTGGCTCACGGCCATGAGACTCGCCAAGGTAACAGGAATCCCGTTGTCGATCTTCCCCCGGTCGTCGTCCATCTTTCGGCCCTTAAACATCCTCAAAGTATAAACCGCATTGAGCGTAATGCCGTGAGCGAGATCGCAAGCATCTTGCCAGCCTGATGATTCGTTTCTGTTTTCGCAGTACGGCAAGCAGCTCAGGGACAACTACAGAGCCTACAAGAACAAACAGTGCGAGCAAACCAGCGGGGATAGCGCGAAGGAGCGATACTCTTCCTACAATGTGTCCAACGTGAGTGTTCACGCGCGCGTCGATCGTTTCGCAGAATTTCGCGAGAAACGGCCGCTACTCGATGTAAACCGCGCCAAAACGAATCGGCGAATCGACGCGAGATTTACCTCGGACTCTTCCAGACCCCGATGCCCCGTGTCTTAGGCCCTAGGCCGTTGCTACGCGCACCTGGCTATCGATCATCCGGAGGAAGCGCCGCTCTCCATCGAACCGCGGTGTTTCCTCCGAAACGAGGCTGAAATCAAAACTGAAATCAATATCGTCGATCGGCCGAAACCGATCTTGTTCATCTTGTTTCCTTCCGGCCTGCGCCCCAGTTGGATGTTTCTCGTTGCACGCCGCGATTACGGATTACGGTGTTCGCGTATCTCATCGACAACGATCTCGGTCGCTCGTACGGGGACGGTCGATTTCGCGCGCCTGCGCTTCGACAACCTTGACATTGAACGATCTCTCTCTCTCTCTCTCTCTATCCCTCCCTCCCTCCCTTCCTCCCGCCCTGTTGCGACGGGGGGGTTTCGTCGCTCGACGCCGCCGCTGGTTTCCAGATTGGCGAGTATTCCTTCTCGGAACGTTGATCTGTTCCGACCGAACATGGAAGCTGTTCCCGCATCCCCGGAAAACTTTTCCCTCTCCTGCGTCGCCATTTCGCGGCCCATTTTTTCGATGGTAACGCGAAGCCGAGAGGTATCGTATTCATCGCAGCGCGACTTTTTGACTTATTGAAAGAGCGACGGACGAACGGCGTCGCGCTGCTCGAGCGATCGAGCCGCGAGAGAACCTCGTCGGGCAGTGATCGCTGCCCGCTTCGCGAAGCAGCTCACAGGGTAAATTGTCACGAGTCTGCACGATGCGTTTTCGTAGGAGTCGGTGCGGTCGCTCGTGGCCATGGACTTCACGGGAAGCGTCGGAAGGATCGTGGACGATCCGAAGGAAGCAAAGGGTATCGCGGAGAGCGAGGGGATCGATTGGAGGCGGACCTGGAGGCCGTTCTCGAGACCGCCGCCGGGCTGCGCGGTGGTCAGGCTGCACGGACTCGACGACGGGATCCACGTTTTGCAGCCGTGGTTTCACAGGGGACTCAAGAGGGACATCGCGGCGGCGATCGTCAGAGATCACGGATCGGTGGACGGGTAAGACCGAGATTGTGTCCGAAATCCTTCGACCGTGATCGCGGCAGAGATCTCGAGGATTCGACGTGGCCTACAGTTTCGCGTTTCCGTTGTTTCAGCGTGTTCCTGGTTCGCGAAAGCAAGAGCAACTTGGGAGCGTACGTGTTGACCTACAAATACAGCGACAAAGTGTTCCACGCGCAGATACAGCCGGTAAGATTGCTCGCTCCTGCGCGATCCTAGTCGAGACGAAGAGAGAGCCGAATACGACCGGACGACGTTGTTTCAGGTTTTCGACGAGCGATGCAACTGTTGGCTGTACACGCTCGACAAGGGAGCCACCAAGTTCTACGACCTGCTGCAGTTGATCGCGTTCTACCAGCTGAACGCGGGCTCCTTGCCCACGAGACTGACGCATTACGTGCAGAACGTGGTTCCGGCGTCCCTGCCGATCGCGGACGACGGCGTAGCGTCGCCCTCGTCCCCCACGCCACCCTCGCCGCCGTCGCCGGCCTCGCCACCGTCGCCCGCGTCGCCGCCGTCGCCGACCGAGACCGCTCCTCGGCTCGTCGCGACCGCCAACGATCGGCCCGAGAGCTACGCGAGCCACGAGTCTCTCCGAGGATAGGATTTTGGGCGGCCCGATTGCCTAGAACGGCCCTCCGGAAATGCCTCGACGCAATCGGGTTGCTGGAGTTTGTGCCTCTGCAGTTACAGCAAGTGGAGTCTGTGAGCTGCAGGCTGCGACGCGCCGGGAGCGCGTGCACCCGAGGATGGCGAACCGACTAGTCGGCGCCGTTGCGTCCTTGCGTTACATTGCATTGCATCGCGCCGGTTAGCACGGCGAACCTCGAACGCTTTTGGTCGGTCGGACACACAAAAGCAATCATCATCACCGTATCACCGTATCATCGTTTCACCGTTGCGCCAGAGTCGCTGACCGGACGCGCACCGGTAGCGGCTCGTGGAACTTGCTCGGAACCTGCAAAAGCTACAAAGTCTACGAAATCTACGGAATCTACGAAATCTATGAAATCTACGAAATCCGTAAAAATTGCCGAGATCCGGCGACTCTGTTTCGCGAGTCCGCCGTCGCGACTTGCCCGTCTACAACCGACGTTTTACCAACGACGATCGATACACTCGGGGATGCGATGCTCGCGCGTGCTTTTCGGTTCGAAGAATCGACTTTGATAGCGGTTATTCAATCTCGATTTCTTATTCCGATGGCCGCGCGACGTCGATGTCCGCGCGCTCGTCAACGCGGTACACGGACCGACGACGTATCGTTTGCAATTTAATTTTCCGCTTCGTCTTCTTCTTGCCCGGGTCTCGGTTGTCGTTGTCATTATTATTATTACTGTTATCGTTGTTGTTGCTATTATTATCATTGTCGTTGTCGCGTTGTTAATAGCGACGCTCGTGCTTGCTGCAACGATGATAATAACGACGACTACGGTTATGATTACAATTATGGTTATTATTACTATTACTACAAACCGATTATCGTAGATACAAATCGTTACAATGATATATATTTTGTACGAACAATAACGGAAAGTTGTACCACGACACGACTCCGTGCGGTACGAAGATCGAGAGACACCAAATTTGTGCTCGATCCGACGCGACGTTCGATAAAAGAATAATAAAGCGCGGACACGCTGTCAAGCTCGCACCGTCCAGAGTTGTTCGTTCCACCCTGAACCGTATAGCTTCGACCGTCGACGTTCCGGGCGGTTGCGGAGGGTCATGGCTGTTCTTCGATTTCGAGCGAACACCGTAAACGCGCCGGCGTTGGGCGAGCAACCCTCTCTCGCCTCGTTCGTCGCAACAGGTAAGTCGCCTCGACTTTGAAGACGATTCGATACGAGCCTAGTCGAGTCGAGCTAGGCAGCGGCCGACGAACAGGTAACAATCGCCAGGGAGACGGTTTGGACGTCGGGGTGGGGTTAGTGGGAGGCAGAGGGGAACTTGACTCGGCTGGTGTCGGCATCGGTGTTGGTGCTGGAACGACGAGTGATGGAGAGACGTAGAGGCGGAGCAGCGGCGAGATGCCGAGGTGGGATTTGTATTCAGGTGCGCTGCAGGCGGTAGTGGCAGGAAGCAAGGTGGTAGCCTGGTAGCTCGCAGGGCTCTCGGCTCTCGTCTCTGCCCGCGATCGACAGTTTACCGCGAACGCTCGAGGAGGCGACGCGTTTTCCTTTCCGGGACCGTCGACGATATGCGAACGGCCGACGGTGCTCGTCGGACGACCCGATCGAGTTTGCCGATCTCGGACCAACCGATAACCAAGTAAGAGAACGCGCGCGATCGAGACGTGCTCCGAGTTCGGTCGCGGAATCGTTGGAACGGAAGTGGACCGCCGAGAATCGGTCGCGCGCGTGCTCGCGGACGCAGGCGCGTACGATCTTTGGGGTCGAAGACGAAACGATGGCGAAACCGATTCCGCCATCGCGAAGCGATCGTTCCGTCCAGGCGTTCAAGTTGTCGCAAATATTCGCGACTCGTCGCTGCTCCAGGCTACCTAGAATTCGTAGAAGACGTAGGCGCTGCTAGTGTCGGTACGCGGTGATCGCACGCGGCTCGCAAAGGCGAAACCGGTCGGACGGCATTCCTGTCCCCGATCGACCGCTACCAGCCACGATCCGATCTCTCCGTAGTAAAACCGTTCCTCGACTCGCTACGTTCGCGTTCGAGGCGTCGCGTCGCGCGCGGCTCCTTCCACGGACGCTTCGTCTCGAGTCTCGAGACGCGCGTCCTTGCGACGACGATCCACGTCCGCGCGTCGATCTGGTACCGCAAGGTGCCAGGTACGACTGTATTTTCTGTTGTTCCCTCTGATTCCGCACACATTTTTTTACGAGAACATTCCCAGCATCGCGACGCCAATGTCCAACGAAATCGGGGAGAGGTCCGAAGCACGAGATCGAAAGAATAGCCGATGGGCGGAGAGGCCGCGAAGGGACGGCGACGTAGCTACCTGTCGAGTCGCGCCACGTAGCGACGCATCGGTATTTCCGATAGAGGAACGGATCGAAGATACGAGACGCGAGCGATCGTAACGCGACGCGACTCAGTGCTGCACTCGCTAGCGGTACTTGATTCGAGGCGAAACGTTTTCCGAACAGGCGGCGCACAAGGATCGTTCGAGACTAGTTCGAAGCGCGATACCGCCCGGTGACTCACGCGCAGCGTCTTTCTTCGACCGGCTCTCCGATCGGATGCTCCGTCTCGTTCGCGCGCGTCTTTTCTCGCTTCTCCCTTTCTCGCGCGTATCCTTGGCAAAGCCGAGCACCATTTTCTAAGGCGAGCCGATCCCGCGATAGTTTCAGGACAAGCATGGTTCGCCACGAACACGTTTCGGTGGATCTACGTTGAGAGGCGAGGCGAGAATAGGACCACGTCGCTCGGCGAGACGACATGAGCGTCGAGACTCTCGCCGCGGGGCTTTTGCTCGCGGGAATCGCGGGTTTCGCGGGTCCGACGGCCGAGGGAATGAACACGCGAAGGGAAAACTGCGGCGACGTCTGCCCCGTCACCGAATACTGCAACAAGCACAACAACCTGTGCACACCGTGCTCCAATATCTGCGACGAGGACAACTACCTGGAGAAGGAGTGCAACGCTTATTGTCGAGGTAACAGCTCGGGAGTAACTCAAGCTCGAACGCGCCTCGCGTGTCCTATCCGTGTTTCAAGATCGATCGAAAGAAAGAAAGAAAGCGAACGTAGCCAGTAGGCCAACCTCTGTAGGAAAAGCATGCATCCGCGCAGAAGGTAGGCCCGAGTCCGTTGACTTTACACCTGACCACCGTCCCTCCGTCGACTTCCCACACGCCACAAAGCACAAGGCGCGCGGCACACGCGAACGCGCTCGATGACTCATTCCTGCGCCTGCCTGCCCCCTGCCTACCTGTGCCTACCTGCCTAACCCAACTGCCCGTTTCTCTGCCTCTTTTCCTTCCACACGGTCTCCTGCTTTCCCGTTCGCGTCCCGTCACACGGAGAAAGCCGCGGTCGAGTACTCGCCAGCTAGCCGACCATTTCTCCGCATCCGACCGCCTAGAAACATTCGACGATTTCTATTGCAGTGTACCTGCTGACGCGCGTGGAGCGCCAATACGAAGATCTACGAAGTAAGTAGAGCCAGCGTAGCCGATGGCAAGTATTCGCGCGTTCGAACTCGATTCGTCGACGCGTCGGCGTCGGCAAATAATAAGCAACGTTCCTCCCGACCGACAGGTGAAGTGGCCAGGCAGCGGGACTATTCGACGGCGGCGATCGTGGTAGCCTTCATCTCCCTGGTGGCGGTGGCGTGCCTGCTCGCGAGCAGGTTTGTCCGATGGAAAACCATCGGAGGTGCTTCGCGCCGACTGTTTTCCGGAAAATGGCGAAAGGTGAGTCCGGTCGGAGCGACCGTGAACCCAAGCTCGAATTACTCTCTCTTTGACCGTCCGGTGTGCCGACGTGTTTCAGAAAACTCCGGTGAACAAGAGCAACAATCACGAGAACAACAACAAGACCACGGACGACGCGGAGGCGGCAGGCTACAGGCGAACCGGTCCTAAACTCGTGATGCCGACGATCAGCGCGACCGTGGCGCCGTCCCGAGATCCGGGGGCCACGATCGGGATCGAGAATCGCATTGAGAATCGGATCGAGAACCGGATCGAGAATCGCAGCGGCAGCCGAATGGAAAATCAGGCTGGAATTCGGAGCGGGCAGGGCCAGGGGGGACAGGGACAGGGACGGGCGAACGAGGCAGCGGGAAGCCCCGCAGCGGCCGACAACGGCACGCCGAACACGACCACGACGACCCTGTCTCTGTCCGGAAGACATCCGAGCGAGGACACCACCCTGGACTACGCCTACGACAATCCTGCCATGACTCCCAGTCCAGTGTCCGTCCAAGTTCGGAGAGATCGCGAAAGTTCGTTTTGACTTTAAATCCTATACGGAATTGTACATAGCGCGTAGACTCTAAACAGCCTACGGATAGCGTAAGTGCGAGTGATCGAGCGGTGGATGGCGCGGCGAAGCGCGCTTAGCATCGCCGCGTCTTTTGAGTCCTTATCAATTGTTCCGTCCATGAAAATGAAAGGCCTTCGGAGCGAAGTGACACGCTTCGCATAGGTCGGCTCGGGTCGGCGCGGGCACGGATCGGACGTCGATCCTTCAAGGCGACGCGGAACGCGCAGCTCCTGGCTCAACTCGACTGCTCAACGCTCAATAAATCTCGCTCGTCTTTCGAAATTCTGCGCGTCCCACGATCCGTCTCGCGCGAACCTCGCCGACCTTAGGATAAGCTTCGTTTCACCGATTTTGCACCGGTTTCTATCGATCGTTTTCGATTCTTTTCGTCGTCGTACGGAGAGTCGACGTCTTCCAAGAGCGAATTCCTCGATGCGACGACCTCGAGAACTCGTCCAGTTCTTGAAAGGATTCGCGCGTTTTCTTCTTATCGTAGGCGTTAACCATCTGCGGGTGTTTGTTCGTTTTAAGTCGTTGTCTAAAGATTCTGTTGCGTCTGTTGTCGGCTGCGTGTGGAAACAGTTCTGTTAGAAATCTAGAAATATGAAAATCTGGAAATATACGAACCCGCGCACACCTGTCTGCAAAGATCTCTGTTACCGTGAGCGATCCTCTTTTCCCTTGGCGCGGAGCCGATCCGAGTCTCTAAGGATGGGGCTCGGAACGGGCGGATCGCGTCGCGATCGATGGCGACCGAGAGGGAGTCTCGAGCGGTATCGTCACCGTCGGATTCGACGATCCGGCGTGCGGCGATCTCGACATCACCAGCTCCCTCGTGTTCTTCTCCGGCTTGATCAGCACCACGTAAACTTTCGGCAGAAAGAGACAGAGCAACTGCACCAGGCCGTTCAGCGACAACGAGAGCGCCAACGTGATCGCTCTGACCACGTTGCTGACCGAGGCCAGGTAGAGGGGCACGAACGCGAGCCACAGGACGATCGTCGCGTAGTTCGCGAACCCGATCAGCCGAGTCTCGTTGAATCCCTCCGGGCACTTTCTGGTCTTGATCGCGTAGAACGTGGACGCCACTGAAACGCGAGCAATTTCGCCGTATTAGAATCAAGTCGCCGCGGTTCGACCAATCGCGAACCAGACTTACCCGTCAGTACGAACGGATACGCCAAACCGATCACGTACGATCCGTCTTCGGAGCCGCGGCAGATTCTGACGTTCGCTTCCCTGCTGGGGTACGAGTTGGTCACCGACGGCGGTTCCCTCAGCAGCCAGGCCGCGTCGAAGGCAACCTCCGCGAGCGTCAGGATGCCCGCGATCGTCAGCTGCGACCTCGGACTGGTGAACCTGCGATGGAAACGCGAGTGAAATCGTCTGTGCGACCAAACGACCTCGTTGCTCTCCTACCGTCGCTTTCGCGGGCTCGGACCGGGATCGTTGAATATCCGGTGGATCCTATTGATCTTGGTCACCAGCGCGGCGTAGCAGAGCGTGTAGCAAAATCCGATGCCGAAGCGGACGACGGCGCAGCTGGCGGTGCTCGGCTTGGCCACGATCGCGAACGTGATCGAGAAACTGGCGAGCGCGCCGACCAGCAGCAGGAACGACAACTCGCGGCCGGAGGCTTTGATCATCGGTGTCTCGCGATACCACCAGAACACCGAGAAAACGAAACCGGTCAACGATATGCCTGCGGACACGAGAAGAGGTACGAACGCGTGGAGGAGGCGCGCGCGCGGGAGGGATCGGGGAGAAGGTGCGTCGAGGCTTACCGAGAACGGCAACCGCCATGGCGGCGATCGCCCACGGGTTCGAGTGGTCGACGAACTGCTCGGGAATCGGCTCGCAGCCGGTGCCGTTTTCCGTGGGCCGGGTTCCCCGCGCGCAGTCCTCGCACCTGTGCTCGTCGACCCGATATCGGTAGAGGCCGCAGCTCTGGCACCTCCAGCAGCACGGGTCCTCCTTCGCTCGCACCATGATCCGGTCGGAGCCGCACGGTCTCGAACAGGAGGACGCCGGGAAGTCCGTCTCCCCTCGGAACTTCATCTTCTCGCGATCCAACCGAAGCTCCGCCCGGCCTTGTTCGTTCGCTGTGGAAACGGAACGAAGATAGAAACGAAAACGGTAAACGCGGTGTTCACGGCAAAAGACATACGCGTGTAATTCCCTACGATCGTCCATCGGTAGGAGCCGTTCGTGGTTCGTCGAAAGTTCAGAATCGAGTATCTCGGCGGCCCGTCCACTTGGTTCACGAATTCGAATCCATAGCCCGACTCGTCTGCGGAAAGGGAAACGTTTAAAATTTTGATATCGACGTCGCTTTCGATTTCCATATCGATGGACTTACCCGCGAACGAAACGTTGGACAGATAACGAGAGAACGTTTCTCCGTCCATGGATCGCATTCGTTCGCATATGCCGTAGTATCCTGAGCCACAGTTGTCCGTCTGCGCGTCGCGCAGAGCGTATGCGACCGCGTAGACCGCGTCTCGAACGAAATGCAGGAAGCGTCGTTGCTTGTATCCGTTGGATCGATCGATTCGGAGATTCGGGTCCGCGCACCCCTCCTCGGACCTGAGTTCCTCGCTCGAGTAGCCGCATCCGTGATACTTGTACCAGAATTCGCGGAACCAAGGATTCTGTTTCTCGTGCCGAAGCGTCAGGGCCGTGAAATATTCGTCGAAGCCCGAGAGCGGGGCGTAGAGGGGCTGCACGGCGAGCGCTCCCTCCATCTCGAACACGCTACTCTTCCGTTCTTCGTCGATCCGATCCGGCCACGAGTCGCTGCCCAACCAAACGAACTTCGAATGTAGACCCATTCGACTCGCCGCCTCCAACACGCGCAGAGTCGCCGATTTTTCCGCGAACAGCACCACCACTGGAAACGGTCGATAGCGAATAACGGACATCGAACCGGGTAGCAAACGGTCCGCGATCGATTTACCTCGGACGTCGGTTTTCTCGACGATGCTGTGAACCACTTCGTCGTAATCTTGATCCGTGAATCGGTCCTCTTTGATCCTGTGCGGAGCGGTGAAGCAGATCGAGTACTCGTTCGCCAGGGAGATCAGCGTCTCGTATCCGTGATCGCCGTACTCCGAGTCCGAGTAAACGATCGACGCGTACGACCACTCGAACCGTCTGTCGGAAAAGGAACGTTCTCGTTAGTTTTCGGTTACGAATCGAGGAATCCAAGGACTCCGTAGGAAGCCGTACACACTCACCGAAGTATCTCGAGCATGGCGCGGGCTTGGTTCACGTCGCTCGGTACCGTCCGGAAGAACTGCGGGAATCTTTCTTTGCTGCTCAAGAACGGCGACGTGGCCATGTACGAGATTTGCGGGATCGAGAAGAGCGTCAGCACCGACGCGACCTGCGAATCCAATGAATCTCGATCGTACGGGTACACGGAGCGCGGGTCGTCTGGTCTCGCGAACAAAAAAGCTCACCTGGATGGTGACCGAACTCGACTGCGCCCCGAGCACCGCGATCACGTCGTCGAATCCTCCGTCCATGAACCTCGGAGCACTTCGATCCTCGCATCGGAACTCTTCTTCCCCGTGCCGACTGCCGCGAGCGATCGAACCTATAGGAGAAAACGTAGTCGCGAAACGATTGATCGAAAATCGGTTTCTTTTCGGGGGCTTGGTCGAAAAGAATCTACCTTTCACAAAGTAGAACGCCTGTTCCAGCGCGTAGCTCGGGTTGTCGCACGTGTCGAAGGCCAGCGCACCTAATCGTATGCCTGGAAGAATCGCCGGATTCTCGTTGATGCGTTCAACGGTGTACAGCATGGCCTCCAGAGGTTGAACTCCGTCCTCGATCTGAAACCAAAGGAAATTGAACGATGGAACGCGAACGGTATGGAGCAGGTCGCGCGCGGCAGCTTCATCTCACCTGGATCTCGCCGCAACTGTTGCCTCCGCTGCCTCTTCGGTGAACGGGGAACAGGCCGCCCAAGATAATGTGTCCGGTGATGTTCGCGTAGGCCACGCTGCCCTCGACGTTCGCTTGACGCTCGAGACTCGACAGCAACGAGGAAAGAAGCGCGATCCTCAGTACTCCGACCATCGTTCTATTCCGTTGCGCTCGCGAGTTCCCGCACCGTGCATGTACCGTGAAACGACCCGGTCCTCGCGACCACCACGAATGGAAGGGCGCGACGCGTCTCGTCGGTCTTCGAGGCGAGGATGCGACGAGGTTGCACGATGTCCGACCACCGCCGAAACAAACCGGGAGTGGTTGTTTCCGTTTTTCCTGCCGAACCGCGTGCAAAGGAAATCGATCACAGAAAGTAGCATTCCGTGGGAGGAAACCAACCCGAGAACCGGACGTGTACAGGGAGAGAAGGTAAACGAATCGGCCGCGAGCAAACAGGGGCACGGAAAGAGCAATTCCGCTAAGCGGTCGACGTTTGTCCTGTCACCCTCTGTCCGTACATGCCACGCGGCGATTTCGAGCTTTCAGCCTCTCGTGTTTTCACGATCTAACGCTTTTCTGAGCCGCGACGCTGCTACGAGCCGCTTCTCGGATTCCGATCGAATTCTTGTCGAAGGAACCCGTTCGAGAATTACGAGCGGCGACGGATGGACGATGGACGGGCGACGGACACGCAACCGACGCGATAACGTAGGGGTCGAAGAGAGAACGAAGACGTCATGGATCGAGAGGAGAGAGAGAGACGATCGACGGAGGTAAAATGGAGGAAGCGGAGTGGGAACGCTAAGTACAGAATCTGCAATTATTCAATCGGCTCCCCAAGAGAGGCTCGTGCAAACGTCCGGGTCGCATACGGTTTCGCGACTCAGGATCCTATCGACGAGAAGACGTAGTGTCGCGCGCGCGCGAGAACCACCGTCCTGTGTCGTTTTACTCTCGCGCGAATCGATCCGGTCAAAGTGCATCATCTTCGAGCGTCGAAACGATTGGAACGCGAACGAAAGATCGTGGCCGCGAACATGGCCGACGGCGACGATGCAGCTCGGAAATCGTTTGACCTGATCGATTCCGCGGTGTTCGCGGGTATGCTGGGAATTTCCGCTATCGTCGGAGTCTATTACGCGTACAAATCGAGAAAAAACGCGGACGCGGTTCGCGAGTACCTGGTGGGCGGGCAAAACATGTCCATCTTCCCCATAAGCATGTCTCTGATAGCCAGGTAGGAATCGGGAATCGCGAACCGCAGTCGGAATAAATTCCGTATCGTCCGATTTTCAGTTACATATCAGGGATATCGATCCTCGGGCTGCCTGCCGAGATGTACGTGTTCGGCACGCAATTCTGGTGCGGCGTGATCTCGGACTCGTTCGTATCCCTGACGATGGCCTTTGTCTATCTGCCGGTGTTCTACGGTCTCGGGATTACTTCTTCCTACGAGGTAGTACTCGTTGCATGCTCAGCTTCGAGATCTCGAGGCATCGGCATCGTCGACCTGCGACAAGCGATAGGCAATTAGGTAAATAGAGAATCGGTACTGAACTTGCGCAAACCGGGGTTTCAGTATTTGAAGCTGAGATTCAACGACGCCGTCCGCCTAATGGGTTGCGTGATATTTCTGATCAAAATGGTGAGTAGTGGCAGCGACGCGAGCTTGCAAGCAGCGCGTACATCCAAATTCAAGGACGGATTGTCGTCGTAGCTACTGTACATCCCACTGGTGATATACGTTCCCGCGCTGGCGTTCAATCAAGTGTCGGGCATAAATTTGCACGCGGTCGCCCTGCTGGTCTGTGTAGTTTGCATATTTTATACGACCCTGGTAAGAAGGAGGCGAGTCGCGGATCCGCTAATCGAACCGCCGTTCAATCCGCGTAATGGCGGAACCGCGTGTTCCAGGGAGGCCTGAAAGCTGTCGTATGGACAGACGCTATTCAGACCATCGTGATGTTCGGAGGTGTGATCATCGTTGCGGTTTACGGTACACACCGAGTAGGCGGGTTCGATGTTGTCTGGCAGAGAAACCGCGACACGGATAGAATCGAATTTTTCAAGTAAGAAACAACGCTGGAAACTCTAAAAACGTGGGAAAAACCTACGAAAAGAAGCTAGAAACCTTCGCGGCCGCGAATTTGCCTTTCTGTTTGCGCTTCCGGTTGTCTGAACTACTCGATTCTTCCGACCCCCAGCATGGATCTGGATCCAACGACGCGGCACACCTTCTGGTCCGTGGTCGTTGGCAACTACTTGAACTGGTTGGCGAGCTGTTCGGTAAACCAGGCGATGGTGCAGCGATGCTTGGCGATGCCGAACCTGAAAATGGCAAACGCGTAAGCGAAAACGTCTCTTCGGGCGGTTCGACGCTCTCGTTAATTTATTATAATTTCGCCTGACTTCCATATTCTTTAGAACGATCACGATAATGGCGATTGGCATAATAATCATCGTCTCTTTGTGTTGCTACACCGGTCTGGTCGTGTTTGCAGCATTTCACGATTGCGATCCAGTGAAAACCAAGGTAACATCGCGGTACCACCGCTCGCGTCTCCTACCGTTTTTTCTCCGTCGCCTGCTTCTTTTTACCACCTTGTTCTTCAGCTTGTTTTGCTCGCGCCATTCAACGCGATTCGTTCCAGCAAATAGGTAAATCGGATCAGCTGTTACCTTTCTACGTGATGGAATTATCCACCTCGATTCCCGGACTGCCGGGCCTGTTCGTCGCCTGCGTGTTTAGCGCAGCCCTCAGGTAAGCTCTAAGAGGCTTCTCGCTTCGGCCTATCGGCAGTCAATGATGGAGTCAGCGTCCACGTTTCGTTGCAGCACCATGTCCACTGGCTTGAACTCCATGTCCGGAGTGATATTCGAGGACATGATAAAACCGTGGCTGCGAGGGCCCATCTCGGACACGGCTGCCAGCCGAACGATGAAAGCCACGGTGATCGTGATCGGTATCGTTTGCATGGCTCTGGTGTTTCTCGTCGAGAAACTCGGTGGTCTGATTCAGGTGAAGTTTCTCGTCTTTTCCGATATCTTCCCCTCCTCCGGCCACGCCATTTCGATCCGTCAGTCTAATCAGCGATATTCTATTTCCTACGTTCTACTTGTATAAACGTATTGAATAGACTAATATTTCGAGCACGGTGCCCTCGATTGCTTTTTAACGTTTCGCAGGCCGGCAAGAGCTTGTCGAGTATCACCGCGGGACCGTTGCTCGGAATGTTCACTCTGGGCATGTTCTTTCCGAGCGCCAACTCCGCGGTAAGCAAAACCGATGGATTCTTTTCTTTTTCCGTCTGTTTCTGATTACCGGTTGGCTCGCGACAGGGCGCGATGGTCGGTGGTCTTGTGGGCTTGGCTCTGGTCGCCTGGATCTCACTCGGCACCCAAGCGGCCGTTTCCACCGGAGAGATCGTGTTTCCTGCGAAGCCTGTGTCGATCGAGGGATGCCCGGAATCGATCAAGAACCGTGTTGGCAATTTGACGACGATCGCCGATATCGTGAGCAGGTGCGTGACAATACGATCGTCCCCGAATAACCGAAGCCATCAGACACCGTTGTCTTTTCATTTCGATTTTTCCGGTTCCAGGGAACAACCGTTTCTCCTCTACAGAATGTCCTACCTTTGGTACACGTGGGTCGGATTTCTGATAGCGATTTCGATTGGTTTGCTTGTCTCGTGGATCACCGGGTCGAACCGATGCAAACCAGGGGACGAGAAATTATATACGCCGGCGGTACGTCGTTTCTTGCGGTCCAAAGTGGACGCGAGTACCCAACGGATCCGCGCTTTTGACAAGGTTTCGATGGAACTCGGAAAGGTTGAAATGGATGGCGTCGAGGAACCAGTAAGGAATCCAGCCGTCTTCCGGGACACGCGAAATCCGCCGTAGCTTGCCGATCTGCGGTCAGTCGTGGAAGATCAACAGACGCAATAATATACGTACACGTGAAATAATACAATATAATATACTATAGCATAATATAATACAATATAAATATATACATATTTATCGTAGATTCGCGCTTACGCAACGCGTACACATATGTTTGTGTTAAGTCGCGCGATGGATCCGTGAAAGTTGTTGGCATACGTTTCTTCGTTTCTCTTCCTTGCGGGATACTCATAGATTCACGTAGTCGTCGTTTTCGTGATTTCGGCGAGCCGCGGTCTGCTCTTATCGGAAACCGTATCAGCGATTACTCGCATTTAATCGTCTTCGTTGCGGTACTGCGATCGGTGGCACATCGCGACTAGAAGACAAAGGTGGGAACTGTTCGTAGCCCAGCAGTCGTCGAGGAAATTCGTCGTTGTGAACGAGACGGGACGTCACCGTCTTTGAATCCAAAACCTAAAATCTGAGAAGAACCGGGTAACGTTAAGACGCGAGAGGCGACATGCCTATCGTCCTGGGATCCTGTTGGCCCGCTTGCGCGGGAGGCACAAGTTGGGGGCCGTTCTCCAAGTTCCTTAAAAGTTGGTTCAGCCAATGTTTGGTGGACGCGTCCTCTTGTAGGCAGGTCGCGAACGTATTGTTGTCCCTCAGTTGATCCGGCAAGCACTGTCTGAGCGCCAGCAACGCCCTGCAACGAATTCGGTAATAACACATTGTAATCCGCGTATTACGCGCGAACAGTAGGTAGACGAACCTCGCGTTGTCCGACAGCCTCAAGTAACATCTGACCACGTGCTTTAACAGCCTCGCAGACGGGTCTTTGGCCAAGGACAGGACCATTTTTCCCAGAATCATCGCGACGTGGCTAAATCTGTCGTAGGTTTGGCAAATGTACGACAGACCGCTGTCATCCAGCAGAATCTTTTGCAGGATAAACGTAGCCACCGTTTTGCTGAGTTCGGAGCCGCTCTCCATAATCCGCAAACAGAGCGGGATGATTTCAGTGGTGAGCAGAAATGTGATCACTTCTTGCTCGTCGGTCTTAACTAGAGCTCCTATCACGCCCAAGCTGGTCAATCTCAGGTACTCGAACGGCCGTGTCTTGCTGATCGTGTGCAGAAACGGATACAAGAACAAAGGAATATGGGCCTGGAAAAGCAAAATGTTTGCTATAGAACAACAAAGATTCGAGAGTACAACCGAATGGGATAAGAGAAGGATTCTGCTGGCTTACCTGGAGAAAAGCTGATCTGGTCTCTGGATGACTGGCCACGCACTGCAGCAAGGCTAACGCATTGCACACGCGGTTGCTCTGGTAGGCCGTCAGCGTGGCCGGATTTATGGCAGGATAAATGCTGATAATTTCCTGAAGCAGCGAGGCCGACGTGCCAAACGAGTGCCACAGCATGGGGGCCAGGTCGGGGACGACTTCGCGCTTTTTACTTAGTTCCATCAACGCATTCTCTCTGGTCTCAGGGTTCGACAACTCGGTAATCCACGTATACACCTTTTCTCGATCCACCGATGACTGAAGCGCAGCGGGACTCTGCTGCGAACTCATTCTAACTAGACCGTCACCGTCGGTTCGTCGATCGCCTGCAAAATCTCTCTAGCCTCAGGAATCGCGTGTCTCGAATCGAATCTATGGGATCCGAATCGAGTCGAGTTGTTCTTGCTTTCGCTCTCTACCGGGTGATCGTCCCGGGAGCCAGTTCGAAAACAAATTTTGAGGTTAGCCGCGACGAACTAGGAACGTACAAATGAATCTGCAACACCCCGACTCCGAAATTCCTTCGTTTCGTAGATTTGTAAGAACGCTGGGAGCCGAGGGTTTTCGATGCCTGTATCGCACTTGCACTTTCGGACAATTATACAAAACGTTACGACAGATAACGACGTGAAACTTAAACAGAACATCCAACTTTGAATGATGCTTTGCGAATTCTGCCGTCAGGTGGCTGACGAACGACGAGAAACGCGGAACAAAATATTTCTGTTCGACCGCGCCTGCGCAAGCCGTCCAACTTTGTCGGTAACAAGATATAACGTATTTCTTTGCTATCAGGTAAATTAACTTAAATATGTATAGATTTATATTCGTATAAACCTTAATAGAAACCATTAATTACGATAAATATGCAAGATGAAAAATTGCGATAAAAATACGTATTCGAATTGACGAAGCTTCGAACACGGAAAGACCGACCGAAAGGTGCGTGCAACGTTTTATACCGTGCAGATTGTTCAAATTTATACATGATATAATTTAACTTCCTTCTTTGAATATATGTATATTCTTAAATAAAAAAATGGTTGGAAATCGTTTTTATAATTTATAGACGAGACACAGATTAGGATATTACCTTAAAAATAGAACAGTTTCTTAGTTCCGGTATTTAAAAGTATTTAAAAATGTATTTATTAAGCTATGTGCGGAGGTGGTGGAGGTATTTGCATTCCGGTAGCTAGAAGCGCGGGTGGCGGAGGAACCGGATTAAACATTGGAGGTCTAGGCGGTGGTGGTACAGGTACCATCGGTGGGCCCAATCCAGGTCTTATCAGAGGTACCGGTGGTGGAGGTACTTTGCCAATCGACGGTTTCTCATTCTTGAATGCAAATTGCAGGAAGAACTGCTTGGTATCCTTATTCCAGTGTGTCCAAAATTTTCCTTCCGCTTTTTCAACTTCTCTACTAGGGACCTGAAAGATGCGTATGACATTTAGAAACCATTTCCAACATACAAATCTCGTCGTACGTTTAATTTACCTTAAATGCTATAGTTTCATAAGGTTCTGCTGCAAACAGTAAATACTGCCATTTACGGTCTGGTGGTTCGACTTTCTGTTCATAGGCTGACATGAACCTGTGTCTTGGTATTACATTGTCCGCAACCTCTGGATAATCCACTTGGAACAATAGACTCTGTTGCCCAGTTTCCGGATCGCGTTGCTTGGTTACCCTATAACCTGGTCTACCAATTTTCACGAATTTCTTGGGTTCAACTCGAGGTTTCTCCGGTGCAAGAGTCTGCGGCGCTTCCTTGGCTTCTTTGGCAGCTCTTCTAGCTAGGTTAGCCTGATGCTTTTTACCTTGCGTATGAGCCAGATAACTACCCTCGTTGTTATGAAGAGTCAGACACAGTTTACATTCGTAAGAACCTAAGTGATTTTTCATAAAATACGGATCTTTGTTTAGATCAATAGTTTCTAACGCCAATTGTCGCAGACGTTCTCTTCTATCCCGGTTGCTTTCCGACCAGGAAGCTACACCGCCGCCTCCAGTTTTGCCTCCTGGACGATTTTGGAAATCCATTTTACTTTCTTCCTTTCAGAATTATTGTGTAATAACTTATCGTTGTTCCGATTTATTCTAGACAACAAACAACGCGATGAAAAGGTTATGTTCGAGCAGTGTGGGCAACGTCAGTTCTCGCCTCGTCGGTTCGTGGCAGCACTAGTTCTCGTTCTCGGTTATCGACCATATCTCGATCAGCGATCCATTTCGAGATTTCGAGTCGACGAGGTCGTGCGACTGTTGTGGTCTTCTTTTATGAAAGAAGCGCCGTTTCTCCCTGAATCGTTTGTCTCCGAGCGAAGAATAATACAATCGTACCGGATAAGAAGAGTCGTTCGATTTGCCACGCTCGAGCGATGTTTGTACTCGTCCGGGGAATATGGATATGGATGTGGACATGGATATGGACATACCGGGGCACGACGCGGATCGTGACACGGTTCGCGCCATGTTCGCACGACACAAGCGGGTGAAAAGGGCATCTGCCAGTCACAACATCGAACGGTCTCGATAAAACTGAATCAACGGCGACGAAGCGCATCGAGATGACCCTTTTCGGAGTCACCGGCTTCCGGCGCGTTGCGTTGCGCCAATTTTTCCCGCTTCTCGCAAAAATGATTAGTCTGAACACAAAAACTCGGCGATTTCGAATTCGAGCGACATTGATTTCTCTATGGCACGCGTCCGGGCAGCTTTTTCAGGAATTATGGTAGCGCGTGAATTATGGCCCGTCTTGCATGGACCAGTATCGTCTCGTATCGCCTCGTATCACTTCGTAGACGGGAAACGTGTACGCTTCGGTAGGAAATCCCACTTTTGACATCGAGGCAATGACGGGTCAATTATCGATCTTCCTATGGATTTTTTCGTCTGCGCGAGATACCGATACTCTCCTCGGAAACGCGGTCGATGTTTCCGCAACGTCACGTTGTCGCATCGACGCGTAAAACTCGTGGAAAAATTGTGAACGCGACGAGATCGTAACTGGCAGAAGCTCGAGGGAAAGAGGCGGATCGAATCGAACGATAGAGGAATGTCTCCGTCGAGCGGAGGAAGAAGTCGAGGAGCAGGAGCGGCGCGATCCGCGGATCGCAGCGTCGTCCGAGCACCAGTCACCGGTCGTCGAGAGGATTTCAAGAGCGTGTCCCAACTTTGGTGGCAAACTGGGGTCATCATCGCGGAAAAGGTTATCAACGATTCGAGGAAAGGTGGGGAGATTTTTGTGCGCCGTCAACGTATTCTTTGGCGGCGAACAGACCGTCGGAAGAGCGAGCAAACAAGCGCCTCGGCTGTAATCGAGAACCGCGCGTTCGCGGGTCCGTTCGTTCTACCGTTTGACCATTCGTTTTAGTAAAACCGCGACGAAGAGATCGTGAATCGTTGATACCATGGAGACGAGGTGCTGGGCGAGAGCGATCCGGAAAGGCTTCGACGGATCGAGGAGCAGGCGGGTCCTGTGGCTTTACGGCTTGGCCGCGTTCATCAGCATAACGATGTTTGTGGCGTTTTGGTTCACGAATGCGTTCCAAAATGCGGTCCTGTCCAACTTGGAGCTACGAAACGGCACGTCGGCGTATCTGCTGTGGCAGCAGCCGCCGGTCGGTCTGCTGTTGAGCGTCTACGTGTTCAACTACACCAATCTGAAGGAGTTTGAGAGCGGGAACGCGACCAAGCTGCGGGTGCAAGAGGTCGGACCTTTCGTCTACCGGGAGTCTTTGAGCAGAGTGAACCCGCAGATACACGAGAATGGGACGATTACCTACCAAGAGAGAAGAACCTTCGAGTGGGTGTCCGGCGAGTCGGACGATCAAACGGTGATCGTTCCGAACGTCTTACTCGTGTCCATGTTGGCCTTCTCTCGAAACTTACCCTACCTGATGCAGCTATTCTTGACCATGCTGCTTTCCGGCCTACGCTCCAAGCTGTTCCTCAAGTTGCCGGTCGGCGAATTCCTTTGGGGCTACGAAGACGAACTCTTTAGCACGATCAAGCCTTACTCGTCGCTAAAAGTCAACCTTCCATTCGAAAAATTTGGACTTCTCGCATTTGTACGTATTATCACTGCGACTGCGACTACGGTTACGATTAAAGCTGATCCGACCAATTTCTCTCTCTCTCTCTCTTTTTCTCTCCCGCTCGCTCGTTGCAACGATCGCTCGAAACACCGCAAAACGTTCTACCGATCGCGATGCATGGATCGACACTGTCGCGTGACTGCAAGGTCTCGGAGGTCGCGGAGAGATCAGGGGCCAAGAAAGCGACGCGCAGCAAAAAGATCTGGAAATCGCATTGGTAATCTTAATCGTTTGGAAATTTCAGAGAAACGGCGTAAACGAAGATCGCATCACGATGCGCACGGGAGTCGACGATCTCGAACACATCGGACTGATCGAGCGAGTGAACGGGGTGCAGGATCGCAAGGTCTGGGAAGACGAGCAATGCGATCGTGTGTTCGGCACCGACGGCAGCATGTTCCCGCCGCACTGGATCGAACAGCCGTACAACACCACGCTGCAGGTGTACGCGAAAGACGTTTGCCGGCGTATACCGTTCGAATTCGATCGGCGCGACAACGCCCAAGGCATTCCTACTTATAGGTAAGCGAAATCGTCTTCCTTCCCTTACGTAGCGTCGCGACATTGTTTCGTTACCGCTGTCGTTACTAGGTTCAAACTGCCGAGCAACGTCTTCACGACAACGTCCGACGAGAACACCTGCTTTTGTCAAAAGGATCCCGACAATCGCGACTCGAGGAGATGCCCCCCGGCCGGGACCTTCAACGTTTCCACCTGCAGAGCCGGCACTCCGCTGCTGGTTTCGTTTCCTCACTTTTACGCGGCGGACGAGTCTCTGTTCGAAGAGATCGACGGTTTGTCGCCGAAGCGAGAACATCGCGAGAGCTACATCGATCTTCACCAGGTGAGCGAGTCAACTTTTCTCTACGCGCCGACGCGATCTTCATCGATTCCGAAACAATTTCAGCGATTGGGCATCACGTTGGCCACCAGGATGAAGCTTCAGCTGAACATGGAGGTGCGCAAGGCTGTTGGATTGCCGTTCGCGGATCGTTTGAAAGACGGAACGATCTTGCCGGTGATCTGGACGGACACCAAGGTCGAGGAGTTTCCCGAATCTGTGAAGCAGCTGCTTTATCGGAGCCACTATCTCGTCAACGCGATCGAAGCTGGATTTCAATGGTGTAGTCTGGTCGGCGTTGTGCTCTTCTTCGGTGGTCTGGTCGCCGCGTTTAAGAAAGTCGAGCCTGTTCAAGACATCAAACTCGAGTCGACGAGAGACCAAAGAAAAATACGGCAAGACGTCGTTGCGACAACGTGAATCGTTTCGATCCACCTTCCGTCTTTTGTCGTAGTCGTTCCCGATACCAACGCCAAGCCGAACCAACGCGATCGGAGAGCCTTCGAAAGAGACTCGACCGCGTAATTTCTCGTTACGGTAACGAGAGTCCTGGTTCGTGAATTGGTTGGATGGATGAGTCGAGCGACCGACCAACCGACCGACCGAGGTCCCAGACGTTTCCATGCTCCATCGATCGCGTCGCTTTCGTGTCGCTTATCGAGGAAGGATCTCGATATCTTCGTTGTTTACGTTCACGATCGATTCGGTCGCACGCGAACACAAAACGAGAACGCGAACGCGAACATCAAAGCGGTCCACTTCCTTCGAAACAGATAACCGAGGTCGCATCGGACGACGTATACCAAGACACGAGATAAGTGCTGTATTATTTTTTCTGGAAGTTATCGCGAACGCGTACAACGGCAACAAGTACTCGCGTGATGGAGCAGGATATCTGCGAACGCGGTGGTCGATTAGTTTCAGGCGCTCGGACGCGGCACGAGACACGAAGATTCGAGAGACTTTGGTAGCCAGTGGAATTGACTCGCGAAGTAAGCATCGTGTACCTGTCTTATAAAACATTTATTCGTCTCCATCGAATCGCTCGACGATCGAATTGACACGAATCCGACCGATTTTAAAACCATTTCGCAGTTTTATTACCTGCTCGCGCGCTCCAACGTGGTACAAAACTATTTTTTCACCTAAGAATAAGAACCTAACCGAAATCCATCCAGAGTAACGATGTTTAGAACGAGAGGCGCGTATACTCGAACCAGTAATGAATAACAATAGGAGGAGCTCGATAGTTGCAAAGTACGCGCTGTTCGAGTATGTACAAACTGACAAAGAATACGTATTTACTATTCGCTATTTACTATCTACGCGTGCACGCACGCGTTCATTGGACGGAATGATTTCCTTGGCAGCTTCCGTCGATGAGCCCCGTCGATTCAAATCGACGATCTGGAATCCTGTTCCAGATTCGACAGTTTTTCACGGTTCTTTCGCCAACCTTCCGAGATTCTCCCCACCCTTATTTCTCCCCCTCTCTCTCTCTCTCTCTCTCTCTCTCTCTCCCTAGTTTAATTGCTTCCTCAATTGGTATCTTCCGTAGCTGCATATACACATTTCTAGAATAATACAAGTTGCAATCAACGAAGGCTTTCTCGCTGCTTTTCGCTTTTCGACCAAATGGTTGAAAAAAACGGATACGAGGAAGGAGTCGTAGACTCTACCCGTATAAACTAGGTGTGTCGAGAACACGGCACAGTTCTTGAAAACGGTGAGTCGTGTACAATGTACCGTTAAGCGACGCAGCCTAGCACTCTCTTCCTTTCTCCGATCGAACGTTTGTTCGTTTGTTCGTTTATTCGTTTAATCCCAACGCACCGACACCGATACCGTCACCGTCACCGTCACCGATCCCGACCCCGATCCCGATCCCGACACCGACTCGAATTCGAGCTATGCATTTGGACGTAAACGCGACCCAAGTTTATCGTCTCTTCTTCTCTCGTAGATCCGTTTCTCATTCTACTTTTACCGTTTTTATTTGTTCGACCGTATCAAGCACTCGCGTCGCGTGTCTCGAATCGATAGAGAGAAAGAGAGAGAGAGAGAGAGCAATATAGAAACGAGCGAGCACGGAAATTGAGCGTCTGGCCGTGTCGTCGGGTTTCGAGAAGGATCGGCGGATTATCCGGTGTCGGGGCGGGGGGAAGTCGAGGAACCGAGTTCGAACCGAGTCGACAGAGTCTAGCGAGTCGATCTACTTGGAACCGGCGGAATTCTGGAAAGCCGGATTCAGCTGACCGGTTTTACCGGCGCTGGCGTTCGATGGTAACGGATTGCTCAGATGAAGTTTCTCTTGACGTTTCGCGGCACGCGCCAGGCACACGAGCGCGCCGATTAGAACGACGGCGCCGATCGCCGCGAGCGCCCCGGAGACGGCCGATCGAGCGATCGGCGGCGCGTCCACCGCCATCTTCATCAGGTTCCGCATCTCCGGCGGGAGCTCGTCGATTCCCTGTAAACACAGAAATCACCGTAAATATCGACGGGTTCCGATGAATGTCCGCGAATCGGTCGAATTCGAAACGATACTGACGTCCTCGAACCACATGATGGGGAAGACGATGTCGGGGAACGTGGCGACCTGCTTGATGTCCCGCACCTGGCTCACCGCAAGATTGATCTGAACCCTCGCCTTCGCCCTCAGCGAAGTGCCCATCATCGGCTGCACGTCGATGAAGAACTGATGGTTCTCGTCGACCGGCGGCGATATCCCGTTGACGGCCTCGCGCAGCGCGGGATCGGCTGGAAATGGTCGGCCGTGGAACTAACGCGAACGGTGCGAGGGGGAGGTCTGCGTGGAGGGACCTTACCGAGATAAAAGTGCGGGAAGCTGAGCAGAATCGGCGACTCGTATTGGCAAAGGGACGCGTTGAAGGTGCCCTCGGGCGCGCACGGCGGCCCCGCCGGACAGAAGCATCGCTGCGACTCCACTCTGCCGGGGGAGGCGAACGCGTCCTGGGACGGGACGAATCTGTAGCCGGGGATTCCGCCGGCGGTGGTGACCTCCTCCTGAAACGGAACGATTCGTTCGAACTCGAATTCGGATGGCACGAAGCCGGACTCTGCTCGCTCGTCTCACCTTGTAGACCAGAGGCAGGGCTCGGCACAGATCCTTGTCGAAAACCTTGAGGACCGACTCCTTGGTGATGCGCGGAGGGAAGATGCTGCCGTCGCTGCCGGCGACGCTATCGCACTCGGGCGTGGTCCAGTGACCCAGGCTGCTCTTTCCGTTCCACTTGTCGAGTACCCCGTACTTGGTGATGTCCCCTTGCCCGGTGAAGATGGTGAACCAATCGGGCATCGTCGCGTTCTTGCCGTACATCAGACCGAACTGGTCGTAAGGCAATTTCTGCTCCTTCGGCACGACATCCTTGGCCAACTTGAGCAACGGGTCATCGTATCCCCAGAGCAGCTGCCCGATCGACACCTCGACGAACGGCTTTATCCGCAGGATGTCCATGATCGAGGCCATCGCCAGTCGCAGGAAACGGGCCGCGTGCTTCGACTGACTGGTCGCCGAGAGCATCGGCACGTTCGGCACCACCACCAAGTCCTCCTCGGAGCCCACCGATTTTTCCTGAAACGATCCAACGGCGTCGTATCCTTTTCATGTTTCCGATTCGACGACGCGAGCGCGTCGCTTCGCTCTTTCGAAAACGCGAGAACGCCTCGACTGTCATCGATGCGAACGGCCGATATTATTCGCGCGAGTCCGCATTGTTCTTTCGAACAATACCGACAATCCTGAGAACCGAGGTGTCGTGCGTGTTCTCGGAGAAACGTGCCGCGTTGGCCAAACGTTACCAGCACGGCGGCTTTTGCTTTTGCTTTTAATTCACGGAAGCGCGTTGCTCCGCTATTACGATCTTACTCAACCAGACTATCGTTACCTAGCACCGTTGCGTCATACCTCGCGACCCGACTTACTCTCGAGAACTTTTACAAGAAACCACTGCCGCCACACCACCGCCACCATCTCCGCCGGCACCTTTTCCGTTCTCTTTCCCCTTTTCTCGGTCCTCTTTCTCCCCGATTCCCGTTTCTCGCGATTTTCCCGCGTTTCCTGTTCGCCGCGGCCAGCGAGACGCGCGATTGTAATAATTCAATGCTTACCGGCGAAAAGACGAATCGCTTCTTCACTTTGTACGACACCGTGTCGTTGTCGTTGAATTTCACCTGGACCTTCTCCCATTGTTGGAGGTACACGTAGGGGCCGAGCTCCATCAGCGTCGGTTTCTGGCCGTCGTTCAAAAACTCATCCGCGTTTGTCATGTTGTAGATGTATACGCTCAGCTGAGGGGTCACCGGCGGCTCTTTCCACCATTTGAACGTGCGGCCGCCCTCGCGCAAGGCTATCTCCCTGTTGAGCAGAACGTCGACCAGTTTCGGAAACACCGCCGCCAGGATCGCCGCCGCTATGATCAGCAGAGCTCCAACGGCTACCGCAGCCCCTGCAATCGTATCAAACGGAAATTGATCGGTCTCGTCGCATCGCCAAGAAACTCAAGAAAAGAAAGTGGTCGTCCCGCAGCCGGAGACGGCCGCGATGCTCCGCAACGCCCACGCTCGCGCTCGCTTCCAAGATCGGCTTTGCTTTCTATCCCGTCGTGCGAGTCGAGCGAGTCGCGCTCGTCCGTGTCAGCCGTCGGGTCGCGTCAAAGGGAACTCGCAGTTTTCGATTACACGATTCCGAAGCGTTCGAAATCGGTTTCTCGACCGATGCTTTCCTTACCGGCCATTCGGACAGCGAGCGTTCGTGGTTTCGATCGGTCTTTCGAGACGAAGAGCATTCGCGGGACGCGTCACGCGACGTCCGTGGTTTACGAAACGCGTCGCTTTCGAGGTTCTCGAGACCTCGAAAAACGATCGCGAGCCGTCGTCGATACCTCGAAGTTTTGCTCGGCCAACCAACCGTACGATGTCGCGAGCACGGCCGAGAGCGCCGATTGCGCGGCGTTCGCAGTGCTCGCGGCTCGCGGTGCGTCCCGCGATCGCGGACACAACGACGATCGACCAGTTAAATTTTTAGTCACGTAGACGAAAAGGCACGTACGCGACAACGCGCGAGCCGGCCTTCGCAACGGGCGGGGGTCCTACTTTTTCCCGCTTGGTCGCGTCGCCTTGGTCCTCCCGTCGCGGCTTCCGTATTTTCCGATTCTCTTGAAAAACCGCGACTCATAGGCTTCGTCGAACGATTCTATCTAGTCGAGCGACGCGTCGCATCACGTCGCGCCGAGACGCGATCAGGAATCCGCATCGAATCGATCGAGCGGTTCTATTCAAAGAATTTTCCCCGGTTTATCGAGAGTAAGGATCGCGCGACTACGAGCGCGTGCCGACGCCGTCGGAAACGCGACGTCGATGTCGACGACGATGGCGACGGCGATCCAGAATGCGCGACACGACTTGTCCGCTCGCGGACGTCACGCGTCCGACCTTACAAAATCCTTCGAGCCGGTGTCGCGACCTCGAGGCCGGTACTTTCCATCGAACGCGACGCGTGCACGAACTAACCGAGCGACTTTGTTTTTTGGCCGTAAACTCAAAGTCCCGGCTCGCGTTCCCATGATGGCATGGCGTGGCGTGGCGTGGCGTGGCATCGCGCGGCGATATCGGCGTTGCGTCCAGCAGCGATTCGCGCGACAGAAATTCATCGAAGCGACCGCGACTAGAATTACGAAACGGATACCTCGGATCGATCGTGTCGATCGTTGCGATTGTTTCGAAGGTGTCGAAAGGAATGCGAGGCGACGCGGCACGCGCGGAGCGGCGTCGGTCGGCCGCGGAAATTCCTGGATCGTTTGCAGAGCCCGCATATTTGCGAATTCGCTGTAACGTTTAATTTCGGCGGGTCGCGGCGCTCGATTGACCTGGTTTGTAATCGGTGGACGAGCAAACGGACCTTTGAGCGTCCCTAATGCATTTTTACGGTTTTTTTCCGCGTGCTCGCACGCATCGCCACGCGCTTCGCTTTTCGCGTTTCGCGTCGCCACGCACGGCCACGCACCGCCACGCCTCGTACGGGAACGTTGTATCCTCGGTGATCCAATAAAACGACCGGACCCTCGGTTTTATGCGCGCTATATTTTCATTGACTCGCGCGCTCTCTCGAACGCTCGAAAGCTCGAACGCGGTGAACGTAAAATCGTCCGTCTCCCGATCCAAATGAAATTTCTAAACGATTGTTGCGCGTACGCGAAAATTCCCACGGCTCGTCGCGGCGATGGGAAGAGACGAGAGGCGAGAGAGCTGAAGGACGGGACGCGCGAGCGGCACCGCGGGCCTCTTTTTCGAGGGAACGAAACGAGCGTATGGCCTACGAAAGAGGGTCCCCGACCGAAGGTCCGAAAGACGCAACGACGCGTGCTCTTTGTCCTTGACTAAACAGTCGATGGCCAGAGCTTCGCGTCGAAACGGACGGACGGGGCCATCCGACAGACTTGTCGTTGCCGTCGCGTCGCTACCTCGGTAGAGGGAAATTGTTTGGTAAGAGGCGGCTCGCGACTCGAGGCGATGCGATGCGAGGCGTTGGCAAAATCGCGAGAAGACGAAAGAAACTCTTGATAGTTTTACGCAGAATACCAGAGCGAGGCTCGCTTTCGACTTCTCAGAGGCACGGTATCTCGACGCGGTGACTCCTACGCCGCCGTTTTTTTTCTTTCTTAACGGTTAATCGTTTCGACCGCGGAAACGAGGGAACGAGGAAACCATCTCGGGTTGTCCGTGCACACCGGTCGGTTTAACCGTCGGTTTTTACCGAAATCGCTCTTACTTTCTTAGAACCGCGATTCGATCGGAGCCCGGTATTTACAGCGAATTACCGATGGCTGCTCCGCGTACGGAAGAATCTACGCGTACGCACCAAGCAGGTGAAAGCGCAACACCACCGAGCGAACCGTTCGGCGAAAGATCGTGTCGGCCGTTCCGTCTCGTTGCCGCCTTCTACTCGTACGCGTGCACGCGTCTAGACGAGCGGGGACTCGCGGGCTATTCGGAGGATATTTTGTACTCGAACGCGACTGATCCGCCTAGGGAACGATGCCTCGCGACGAGCGACGGCGGGTAAAGATAAACCGGAAACCGGAAGCGACCGTGGAAACGGGAGTAGTCGTTTCCTCGGCCGTTTAGCCCGCAAGGTGCGGCGCGCCGCGCAACACCCGTTGCTGTTTGCTAAGCGACGAGGTTCGGGTAGCTCCTGTACGCCGCCGCCGATATCGAGTCGAAAGGAATGCGATCGAACGTTCGCCGGTTCGGACGAGAGATCGCTACATAACATACGCGCGTGCAACGAGAACGACGCAACTGGTTCGAAGCGGGACCCGCGACGCGTGTCCCAGCAACGAGACACGGCAGCTCGCGCGTTGCATCACGCGAACAGCCGATTCTGACATCTCGTCGCGTCCCCGTTTCCCTTTTCGCGTCTACTTTTCCCGAGGCTGCTCGGCGAGGTTCGATAAGAGTCCGTCGGGTATCGTCGACGCGATCCGCGGCGAGAACGAAGCGACGGCGTTGTTGCGCGAGCCGCGATCCTAAAAGCCGAACCTACGTCTACCTACCTACGCGTACTTGTCGGCAATTACTCGCTATTATATAAGGCTACGCTTCCTGCTCTTACTCGGAAGGTTTCGCGCCTAGCAAACGAGCCAACACCACGGTCGGAACGTCGACGCGGGCAAACCAGATCGAACCGAGTCACGAGCTGACCGTCCAGTAATTTCGCCTCTAGTTTTTCAATTTGTTAAAAGCCTCGCCGGTCTCTCATCTTCCATGCTCCGCGTTCCAGGAGGACCGAGTCTAGGGTACCCTGTTAAGTTTATCGCTGTCGAGGTTTCCAATGAAACCGGACTCGGCTCGATCGTCCCGATCCTACGCATCTAGCATTGGAATCGGAGAGCAGTGTTACGTTGCAATCTCCCTGCTCTGGGAGTTCCTGTTCCTACCTGTTCGAAGCGAGACGGCGACGAAAAGTTGCATAACGAACCGATCAACGGCAGAAAAAAACCTCAATAATAGACCCGGAATAGCAAGTATCTTCCCGCTTGATCGTTCCTAGTAATGGTATCAAAGTTCGCCTTCTGACGCACGAGTAATACCCTCCGGCAATACCATTACGAACGAACATCCAACATTGACTCGTTCGAGCACCATAATAGCCTCGCGACGTTTAGTCGCGACACGCAAAACTACTTTTTGCATTTGATCGCCGATCTTTTTCTTCGTCCTCGACTGCGCTGGGTACGCGGGTCGATCCGATCGCCTCGCAATCTCAACTTGCCGCCCGCGATCCTCGCAGCTTCTAACGATACCCACGATACGATACGGTACGATACGATAAGCAGCGAACGATGCCGTTTCCATTCGAGTTTCCCGCTCGCGTTCTCGTTAACGATCGCGTCCGCGCTCGCGAACTCGAAGTGAAAGTAAGAAAGAGCCCGGTTTACGACGACTGCTCGCGATTTTGTCGCGCGGGGATAAGAGCTCTTCGGTTGCTCGCGTCGTAACCGAAGATACCGAGAGGATACCACGTCGATGTCGGGCAATTTCGAGCGGTGCGGCTACGGTCCGGCCACCGGTGCGGTACCACAAAGGTGCGTCACGGCCGCACGTTGCGTTTCGACGCGACTCGAGATGAAACCAAACGACGCGACGCGACGCGATGACTCATTGAGCAGGCATACGAAATGACACGTTCATCGAATCGAATTAAGAGCGCATAGAGCGTGACGGTTGTGGCGCCGGTAACCGCGTTAACGATCTCGTTAACTAGCCTTCCCTCGAAGGATACGGCGTAGCACGATCGCTCCTCGCAGCTCGTTGCTCGGCGACGAGACCGGGCGAACGCGAGGAGAGAACGCACCGGAGAGACCAGATCCGTAACATCTAACACCGTAACACCGTTGCGATCGCCTCCGTTTCACCGTGCCACCGTTTCGTCGTTTACTTACACCATCGCCTGAGAAATCCTCCTTGCAATTTCGCGCAAATCCCACGGTGTACCCTCATCTTGATTGGTCACCGCGTACACGCGTCGACGAACTCTCGGCTCTCCCTCGTCTCTCTCGTTTCTCCTTTCTCCTTCCTTACGGTCGCGTGCGTCTTCTTCTTGCGTTTAAACGACCTCGCGCTTCTTCTACTCCCTCTTTCCTTCTCTCTTCGTTCTCCTTGACCTCCCTTCCTCCTTCTTTATCGCTCTCCTCTCGGCTAGCTCCTTCGTCGACCGAGCCTCGCGCTCTGTCTTCCGATTTATTCGGTTTATTTGGCCCCGTTCGCTCGGTTCGCTCGATTCCACGAGCTTTTTCCTACGGCCGGTTTCAGAGTTCCTTTGATTTCGAACGGTTTCGAGAACTCTACGAACACGCGACGACGTTTAGAATTTTAATACGTCCTGCCACTTCTTCTTCTCGTCGATCAGACCTTGATCATCGTCCTGCTTCTCCCCCTTCTCCTTTTCCTCCTCCTTCTCGTTGCCCTCGTCACCGTCACCGTCACAGTCACCGTTACCGTCGCCGTCGCTGTCGCTGTCGCCGTCACCACCGTTTACGTTGGTCTCGACTGTCTCGGAAATGGTTGTCGTCGATGCCCCCCAATAAAACGAGTCTTCTACGGAGTCTTCGAAGACGTCCTTTACTCCGCGCGAGAACGGACCGCGAAGCAAAACAAGGCAAATCGAAGCGACGCAACGCAACGCGACGCAATGCAAAGCAACGCAACGAAACACGGCGCGCGGTGGTTCGCGGCGATTCGCGGCACGAGGATCGGTGAGAAGGAGAAAGTCTATTCTCCTTTCGAAGCGTCAAGTGTGCCACCGGCGCGGCGATTCGACGGGAACGCAACAACGACACCGAGCGCGCGCAATCTGCTCACCGGAGAAACGAGCAACGGGCATCGAGCTAGCTATCTGCCAATTTGCAAATTATCTGCTTCACACGCATCGGCTTTCTCCGCGCACAAGTCGATCGGAATTCGCGTTAATCGAAATCAACTTCCAAAAATCCGATCCCTAGAAGGGCCCTGGCACGCTCGCGCTGGTTAATTTCTCGTTCCGTTGAAACTCTTGCAAAATTTAAACGTTCGTGCCGTGAAGCAACGGGACGGAAAAACGCTCGACCGAATTACCAACTAACACGGATAACGGCTGCATTCGTGTTTACTGCCGTTCACAGCGAAACGGTCGAACACTGGCGACTCGGTGGAATTTGAAAGTGCCACTGCATACGATACGAGAGCAGAAAAGTCTCAAGATCGAAAGGAAACGATGCGGTGCGATGCGATACGAAACGAAGCGATCCCTACGAGGTCGCCCGAAAGACTACGCGCGGATGTCTATACGAACGCTGCCCTCTTCCCGCACGACTGCATCGTGAACGGCAAGCATGCGGTTCAGGTGAACGATTTATTATTACCCCCACCGGTTCTTTCGCTCTCCGATTCTACCGATTCTTCTCTTCCTTCTGTTCTCTTCGCCGTGGTCTCCTTCCACGTTGCGTTCTCCCACCACCTCAACTTCAACCACCACCTTATCGTACAACACTCTTTCTCTCTCCCTCTCTCTCTTTAACAACCAGTTTTCCTCTTTCTCTGACAGCTCATTTTTCTTTTTCCAACCAGGAGGCGAACCGCCATCCTTCTCTGCCTTCTCCGTCACCACGTCACCACTATCGTCCCCATCTTCCATTTCTTTTTCATCTCAGTCTCGCACCATCCTCCTGCTATCTATTCGACTCTTACCGACAAACTACTCTCTGCCCGTCTTCTTTATCGTTCTGTTTCTTTACCATCGGTGCTCGTACAAACGTCCATGCCAATTTCTATAACGCTATAATGCAAGATTCAGGCAATCTCACCTGCCCCGGGTCATTACTACCCGTCATTACTAACGGCGTTTACGCCGATTACAACTGCAATAACATTCCCTTCTGATTTAGGAACGCGCTGCGTTCTATCTCCCTTTTCGTCGACATTGTAGTGGCCTACTTATGTAGGGCGGAAAAGTTTCTCCATAAAAGATCGTTCCTTAAAACGAAACGAGTCGAGACGGTACGACACGGCATGCCGCGAATTGTTTGTTGACGCGAATGAGCACGTGTATAATTGCTCTGCTATGAAATAATTGTGTAACGCACGGGTTGCCCTTGCTTGAAACACGTCGGGATCACGAATAACGAGACCCTTGACCCCTTCATTGGAACCTAATTCCTGTAATTTCATGACACGGAAAACATTTCCGGAAATCTCGGATAAACTAGACTTGCGGTACACTAGATCGTGTCAGCTTCTACCGTATTATCTATAGACTCGTGTTTATTTAAATATTACGCAACTGATTGCATTTCGTCCCGTCTTGTCCCGCGACGGCTTAATTATCGCTATCAAGAGTTTCTTGCTAATTCCTGCATGGGAAACAAGAAAATTTGCTCGATTAGATGACCATCCGTTTCGATCGGATTCGCTTGCAATTGCTATACAGTATATACATATACGTACCACACATACGAATTCGCGTGACAATAAACGAAGTTGACATTCGCATGATCCGATTTAGTTTCAGCACCGTATCTTCGCATACTCGAACGTGACAATACACGCTACAGGTGTTACGAATGAACTCAGACAATTTTTTAATAGAGTAACGAAGCCGATTTATTTGTTAGACCCTACAAAACGGCAACACTACAAAAACATGGAATACTCGGAGGAATTATATCTAGAATTATCTGTCGATTTCGCCAAATACAACGTCCAGGGTGCCGATAATTGCTACAACATCGGCGACCATACTACCTGGACCTATATGACGCAACGCGGACAAGTGAGCAAAACCCGGAGCTTTGATCTTGCATCTGTAAGGCTTGCTGCTACCGTCGCTTACAAGATAAACCCCAAATTCTCCCTTCGGTGCTTCTATCGCGGTGTAGGTGGCACCCGGAGGCACAGCAAATCCTTGCGTGTACAGCTTGAAATGATGGATCAAAGCCTCCATACTGGTTTTCATTTCCTCTCGTCTCGGTGGAACTATTTTTGCATCGTCTACTCTGACTTCGCCCGGTGGCATCTGATTTAGACACTGATATATAATTCGCAGCGACTGACGCATCTCTTCGATGCGGCAAAGATACCTGTAAACAAACGATACTACTAACAATTGTGTACATAATTTGCGCAATGGTGGAGCTCGAAATACCGAAGTTAACGAAACCCCCTTTTTAGGGGCGGACAACATTTATACTGCAAATACACGTCTAGCTAATTAGTTGAAAGTTACCCTCGATTATAATTTCATTCGGAAACCTCACGTTTTAAGTCGATTCCACAAATGGAAAGCCCGTAGTCCAATGCTGTAAGAAAACACGCCTACCTGTCGTAACAGTCACCCCTTTTGCCAATAGGAATATCGAAATCCACGAGATCGTACGCGTCGTAAGGAGCAGCTTTCCTCAAATCCCATTTGATCCCCGATCCGCGTAACATTACTCCGCTACAACCCCAATTCAGCGCGTCCTCCGCAGACAGTATTCCAATATCGCGAGTGCGAGAAATCCAAACTCTGTTCGCGGTCAGCATGTCTTCGACCTCGTCCAAACGCTCAGCATATTTTGACGCCCATTCGTATATGTCGTCCATTAAACCGAGCGGCATGTCTAATGAAACACCACCAGGACGGATGTAAGCAGCGTGCATTCGTGCACCGCTGACACGCTCGTAAAACTCCATCAGCTTCTCCCGCTCTTCGAATAACCAGAAGAAAGGTGTCATAGCACCAACATCCAATGCATGCGTACCAATGCCCATAATGTGATTCAAAATTCTTGTCAACTCGCCGAAAAGAGCTAGAAATATGAGGGAGAGTTATTAATACTGCTGCATCAATTCATTAGCTAATCAGATCTTGTACAATTACTTCCAAGTAGTTTACCAAAACAGCAGTCACTTACTTCTAATATATTTCGCTCGTATCGGTATATCTATGTTCAGCAATTTTTCAATAGCCAACGAGAAACACTGTTCGTTACACATCATAGAGACGTAATCAAGCCGATCAAAGTAAGGTAAGGCCTGCAGGTAGGTTTTATATTCAATCAACTTTTCTGTACCACGATGCAAGAGTCCTATATGTGGATCGGCACGACTGACGATTTCTCCGGCAAGCTCTAGAATCAACCGCAATACTCCGTGCGCGGCTGGATGTTGAGGTCCAAAATTGATAATCATATTTTTAACGTCTCCTCTCAGGGCAGCGTCAGCGAAGGTTGGTTTCCATTCAGACGTAGTTGGGCAATAGTAACTCTGAAACCTCATTTCGCCCGCTACGCTGTCATAGTCCGGATTGAAATCATGAGCGTTTCGCTGTTGTCTGTAATATTCAATAAATTTATTTCGGCGAAACCCTTTCTTAGGTTAAGAAGCAATTACATAACATTGTATGTATATGTATCTACATCGCGCATTTACATTTGACATCTTCGAACGTGAAACTGGTTACGTTAATATCACCTTCCGTTGCAGAACGAATTTCCTGTCCTGCAGGCTGTTGCGCACAGTGCTTTCTCGTTCCATAATCCAGCTAATCCTTTTCCTGATCGCAGAACGGTTGTCAACGCTCTGGCGGCCATTCTAGATCTGGACGATCAGAGGGGATGTTACTTATTGTTACTGTTACGCTGCGTTCATTCGCATAATCAGCTACCAATTTGTACTCTAAATAACCAAACTCGCCTTGAACACCTTCTCCGGCTACCGTAGACGCCGACCAACGGCTAAAAGATTCCCGTCACTCGTTCGTCACGTTCTGTCTCGAGCTTGGTCTAACGGAGACAGAGCGTATTCTCAACCATTCTCAACTATAATTGGTTAGCTTGTACGGTATCGTTGCAACGTACGGACTTTTGGTGCAATACGTATGTACGTATAACGACAGCGACAAATTATCTCTATAGAAACATTCCAAATTTACTCTAATAAATTAATATCAATGTAAATATATGTACATATTTAAAATAAATATCAATCTACATTATAATAATCTAAGTTTAGAATCTTGAATCTAGAAACCCACATCTGTAATGTCTACGGCAGGCGGTGGCGCCTCTATGGGAGAAAACGCTCAAACTGTTAGCCAAATTACCGATAGTCGATTTTGTCTAGTAGTTTGAGCGTGTTGCCACCGGTGTAATTGGCGCTGTACGAACATCGAACGGAGCTTTACTTTCTATCCGATAGAGGCGCCACAATTGCACGTATATACAAACAACCCAGAGTCGTCGATAAATAATAATTATGGCATAATTAGGTTATAAACAACTGAACTAAGGATAGGGAAAATTATTGACGACGCAAGGTGGTAACTAACATCGATGTGTACATACATATACAGCATTTAAAGTACTAATGTACATTAAGTACACTCTAGTCCCCTCTTAATCTTCTTTTATTTATTATCGAGCAATATACATCTTTTATTAAACTTATGGTCTTTACAATGGTATCGTATAGATAAAGAAAATACAAACAACTACAATGCTGAATGTAAAATTGCAATTATTTTATTCTGTCCATCTATGAGAGCAATGTTGATTGGTGCAAACATAGTATAATCTCATTTCTTCTTCTGCTCGTCTGGTCTGTGCTTGGAAAAATACAGCTTCTCTATGATTACACTTTGGACACGGGTGTTCTTCTGTTCTTGGTAAAGTGGGATCTGATATCACATCTGCTACAATATGTGTTAGTTCGCTGAAATAGCAAAGTTAAAATTGCAGTTTTTTTGTATACTATCCAATATTGTATGCATGCAGCAAATTACAATTACTTACTCAATTTCGTGCATAATTTTGTTCACATAAATACAATTGCTATCAGCCAGTTGTTTAAAATCGCAGTTTCTACACTGTAAAGATAATTAAGAATTATAGTCTTCATAAAGGCAAAGTAAGACATCTGATACTTACAGCATACATCAATACTTTATTTTCTTTGTCTTCTTTCGGATATAACATGTTATTGCATTCCTGACAAAATCGAATCCCAACAAAACCTGGTCCATCATCGTGTGTATCGTATCCAGTTATTTTTGACATAATGTACGTTTAATTGTAATACCCAAACAGTATATCTTTGTCTTATCAAATATCGTTCACATTACAAATAAATGATGTTTACAAATCGCAAAAGATCGATATTATATCACAGGTATCGTTGACACCTACAACGTTATTGTAGGAAAAAGTACAAGACTAGCGCTGTAAATATACTACAAAGAGACATCATGACACGCGAAGAAATTCTAGCATTAGCCTTTCAAAACCATAATGGCGATTTGTTTTGTCACGTGACCGATCGCCTATAAGTCCATTTTGTACATGTGCATATGCCATGTTTGATTGTGCGATATTCATAAATTCTGCTTGAATGAAGTTAACGTAAGGTTTTCGTCAAAAACATGTTTTGTTTGAACGTAATTTACTTAAAGAAACGAATAGATATACGCTGTACCCATGTACATATTAGCCAATCCCAAGGAATACGTAAAAGTAACTAAACCATAGCACGTATTTAATTGGTTACAAATTCGTACTAACATTTTAATGACAATTGGACAATTTTCATGCCATTGGTACACACATGTAGGCATGCAAATGTAGATTTAATCTGGAAAAATTAATGAAATTTCTTTGTTGGAATATATACATACGCATGAATTTTATACTGCTTATAACAGTATGTGCTCGTATTGTTAGAAGTTCATATCACATTTTGTAATACATTGGTGATATATACACAGATGATATTGCACATACGACAACAAAGTGTAACGTATATATTTGTTATGTACAATGGCGACGCGTCTCGTCACGTGACCAACTTCTTATTGGACCTTTTTTTATCGGCAAGGTGTGTATATACCTTAGGCCTTAGACCAATGGTCTAAGTCTCTATGGTACACATGGGCTGATATATATATGTGTGTACTGAATTTTATAAAATAAATGTGAATATAAAGTAAACCATTTTCATTTTTCAAGTAGAATATCGTACGAATTTCCTACGCTTTCGAGAGGCAAATTCTTCTTTTAAATTTCCTTTCATTTTGATTACATGCTTTGGCGCGTTTCCATGAACATGTCGGATCTGTACGTTTTCTATGGAATTACAACTACACGCACACATGCATATTTTAAACATATATTTTCTAAAAATATCAGTGAAATATTTAATTAGCGAATAGAGGGAACAGATATTATTGTTTTGAAAATGGAAAATGTCTGTTGAAGTTGTTAATGAAGTCTCGAGAATTTTCCGTACAAATTCGAACCTCGGTATGGACTTCTATTGATGTTGTGAACTATTAAATCGAGACCTGAAAGACTGATTAAAGATTCGGTTGTGGCGCTATAAATTCCACGTAATATTTCTAAAGGAGGAGAACGTGTACCAACGGGTACGAGGCACACAAACATAATGTGTGCACGTACACGAGGAGCACGATCACACTGCTACACAGTTGCACGTGTGGGCGCGTACGTGTAGACATGTGTGCACGGTAGACAGTTTTGATACGCGTCGGGCGTCGGGAGTCGGGAGTTTAACGTTCGTAAGAGTTTTCAGGAAAGACAAGAGGTGCGCTGGTGTTCCACTAAGCTACCCCCAGCCTTACTACCCCCACCCTTCTGTTCGAGCTCCCCTAGCTAGTGCAAATCTCGGCGGATGAATGTTTTCTTAAGGGATTCTTCCCGAAAGCGACGCGAAAATCTGAGAGGGATCGAGAAAGCTGAAAATTCGTGAGTGAAACCATTTATTCGAAAATTCGTTCTATTTTTTGTTCCCCGGATCCTGAAGTTTGTAGAATTCGGATTCGTAAACTAAGAAGAAAGACTAAACTTGTGTTCAAGGCGTTCCTGGGGGGTGATGGCACTCACGCCGACAGCGTCTCCCACAAAGATTTCACCATTTTTCTATATGGAACGAAATTTTACATTTCTCCATGTATATCGTACATTTTTTGGTTAACCTGTCGGCTAGTACGCTTTGAACACGTGATTACGATAAACGCCGCGTAACTGGAGTTTGGGTTTGAACTTTTTTTTCCAAAGAATTTGCTTAAACATTATCAACGGCCGATTTGTTTTGTTACATGTTTTCCCTGGGATAACGACACGAATTTCTATTCGAGTTATTTTCACATGAATATTTGTCTTTGTAACCACATTTCGTTTATATTACCGATTTCTGTATTTCATTCAGGTAGATATTTTGTATTTCATAAGTTTGATAGTTCCTCTACAAATTTCAGAATACACACTGTAATCGTGAAATTATTTTATCCATGTTGTGTGCTATTGTTACGTACCACTTATACATTTTGCTGATCAAACTATATATTTTTCAATAATTTCTCCTACTTTCCTTTGTTACTTCCACTGACATTCGAAGGCTTGTTCTTATTCTTGAGTGATGCCTTTTGGTTTTCTACTTTTGCAGAAGCACTTAATCGTTCTGAATTATTTATATACTTTGTTAAAGTTTGTGCGTGTACAGGCAAACGTATAAGAATCAAATTGGATCATTTCAAGTTTAATTTTAACAGATCTTTACGCAATGTTTAGTTCTCTGTCAGCAATGCAATGAAACAATCGTATACAAGAAACCTCTATACAACAAACCTCACTCAAGAACCTCTATACAAAAAACCAACATTCGTTGTTGTCAAGAAAACAAAAACTAATAACACCAAACCATAAAGTCATTGATACAGAATCTAACTATATTATACATGATATTATACTTGAAATACAAGCGTATTGGTTTCTAAAGGAAGTTTACGTCTATTTTGATATTGTAATATCTGCCATTCTAATGATCTGTCAAGAAATACTAAAGTCACATTCGAAATTCATTTTATGTACAATATTCAAACTATTGCAAATGCCATAAACGATTTTTGTCAAAATATATATTTTCAATGTTGCAAGGGTATAATTAAACTGCTTGTTGCTATTGACAGGAAGATTGTTCTAAGAAGGTACCATAATGGAGAGTGGAAGTATCTTGAATACCCCAGGTAATTATCCTGGTGGGGATCGCCAACAGTTTTGCGTTTCCTGGAATTCTCATCAGTCGAATATGCACAGTGCGTTTCCTAAATTGTTAAGTTCTGAGCAATTTGTCGATGTCACTTTGGCTTGCGACGGAGGTTCGATAAAATGTCACAAAGTGGTATTGTCAGCCTGTAGCGATTATTTGGAACGTTTGCTGCTAGAAATACCATGCACCCATCCCATTATCGTTTTGAGAGATATGAAAATGTGGGAACTTCAAGCTTTGGTGGAGTTTATGTATCGTGGAGAAGTATACGTGGAGCAACAGCAGCTGGCAAAGTTAATGCAGGCTGCTGAAGTATTACAGGTAATAACCGAAAGATTTGTCTTGCTATTTCTACGAACACTTAGACATTTTTTCAATAAAATAGTTTTTCAAAATGTTCGGAACGCGTCCATAAGTCGATCCGATCTAACGATAACATATTTTGCTCCAGATTCGTGGTCTATCCACCCAAGGAAACGATAACACTTTGAGCGAAACTAATCCACAACAATGCGATTCAAATACTCCATCGGCTGCTCCACCTACTACCCCGCAGCAGGATGGAGCCAATTTTAAAGCAGAGGAGACTCATTTGGATGATGGAACATCAACTACTAATTTTCTGGAGACTACGTCTATCGCTGCATCTAGTACAGCAAGTGCGCCATCGCATACTAGCACCCCGGTGTCACAAAACCCGAATTCCTCGAATTTTATGAACATGGAGCACAGCGAAGCACTACAACATTTGGAAAAAGCGCTGAGCGCTTGCGAAGCGACTCTCACCGAAACCCAGGGAATGGTAAAGATGGAACCGGACGAGCAATTTACTCAGCAACAGGATGTAAAACCGTACTCTATTAGTATGGTACCGAGCAGTAATTGTAATCCTAGTAGCCCGTTTCCTGCAATCGAAGGTGAGAAACGAATATGCCTGGTCCTATTATCAAAGAACAAAGATATTTGAACGCGAACACGCAGAGGATCGGAGACGGGCATGCACAGTTTAATCATTGCTTGTTTTACTTGTAGGGTACCAGAGACGACAAAGACGTTCGGAGGAAGAATTGAAACAAGCTTCGGACATGGTGGCACGTGGTATGACGTTTCAAGTTGCTTCGGAAAAATATAAAATTCCGATAAGTACGATTCGATTCTACATGGTTCGAAAAGGTATATTGCAAAGGCGAAAACGCGGCCGTGGTTCAAGCAATCTTGGCATGAACAGTCAGCCAGGAAGTCCGGCAAGTCCGCCGTATCATATGATGAATTATCGTTTGCCAGAGAGCCTAAACTCCAGCCTACCGTAGTGCTATAAGAGAAGTAGCGAGTTTTTAGACTTGAGTTGAATCGAACAAATTTTTTATTGCCGTATCGGAGCTGTTCCAGACTGTCATTCTTCCCATGCTTATCGACTCACACTGAGTTATCCGTTCTTTTCACTCCATCATTCACGACCGGAAACGGTCACGCATGTCTATTGCGAATGCGTTTTCGCCGAATAATTAACTATTCTCCATACATTTATTGCATTTACAGAGAAGATAGTAATTTAATAGAGAATAATTGACAATGTGTACGTATCGTACACGATAGGTATGATTTTAGTCTAGAACAGCTCGACTCCGTGTACATAAGCAGCACCATACGCGAGCTTTCGGACGCAGCATCTAGACAAAAGGAAAAATAACGAAATAATTGAATTAGAAGCAGAACGAAAGAGACTTGTCGTGTCGGTTGGTTTTCCGAGGTTTCTCCGAGTTGTCGATCATTTTACCAATCAATTGTAAAAAATGAATATTTTCACGACGTTGTTTGATCCGATCAATTGCTTTCTTCATTTACGATTTTTGATTCTCGTTAATTTTCTCTGCTCTGTCACGATGTAAACAAACAGAAGTCAGAATGATATGACAAGTGTCGATGCGGCGCTCGAAGGCCACTCGTACGGTTCAGTTTTGGGCCGTGTTCCGTTCTTCTACTTAGTGACACATACACCTTGCGTACATGGATAGCGTAAGAGGTATTTTTTTGAGTCCTATACACAGATTGCTACAACAGATTTACATAACACGGTTCATAGAAAAAGATTGAACGCGTCACGCGAACCATATTTTTACGATCGCTCGAAAAATCTTTTTGATAATACGTATCCGTAGGGTAGATTCTTTTTTATTACGTATTTATATACATAGAAGTACACACGCACTGACATACACCACGTAACACGGACAAGCATTCACACGCTCCCGGACACATACACGCGCACACACACCGTTGGAAGAGTTGGTGGAGAGAGTGAGAGAGATATACGATAAATCTAGACACAGAGGAGACAGGCATACAAACAAACACACGCGCGCGTGCGCGCGCGCAAACACGTCGGTACATACGTATGAATTACGTTGGTTGTGTTTAGAGTCAACCGGTGGTTACAGTTCATTGTTAATAGGAGATTATAGCTCTTTGACTTTTCTCACTATCTAGATATTGTTTTGTTTAATTTGACGCGAAATCAAGCAAAACGAGGAACAGAGAGAGAGAGAGAGAGAGAGAGTTTACGGTTGAGAAAAGCTTGTTACAATATTACGAGAAGACCGTAGGCTTTGTCCATGAACGAATTTTAGTCACTACGTTCAAGACTGGTTATACACGGCAGATTCCCAACCACGTCGAATCTTATTATATACTGGAAAATCTGAATTGATTATACCGATATTTTTGTAGAGACCTTGTCGTGGTACGAGTCTTCTTTCTGCCTTCATACAAGTGCTCGCGCTCCAATTTAATTCACCGAGTATATATGTATATCTATATGTATATGTTTGTATATTATTCTTGTATCAACGTACAATCGTACGCAGTAAAATACGTACATATATATATTTATATGTATACATATATGCATGTGCATGTGCACCGATGCACTCACGCACGCACGCACGCACGCAGGCAAACAGGTAGACAGCAGTATAGGCACGACCCACATAAACATACCCACAAGTACTTCGGACACGTATACGTACACAGCAAGACGCGTGATTACAAAGCATAAGGATACGCGAATACAGAATGAAACCGTTTATGCGTGTGTGCGCGCGTGACGCGCGTTACTATAAAAACATGTACATGTATATATACAGGTGAACGTTCACGCGCGTTGTACGAATATGTAATATGTGTTGGTGATTGGAAGCTCGATACTCGGTGCTCGGTAACAGAAAGCAGTTGGTACTTGTTCAAAAAGTTTACGGTTTAGCTTCTTCGAAATCGTCTCTGAAAAGAATGAACGATCACGACGTTACTTGGCGTAATGCTTTTTACATGCTAGTGTACAATAAAACTTATAATCGATCGTCAAAATTTACCAGTTTTCATGAAAGCGACCAAATACGGCTTCTTCGATCGTTTTGTGAATCCTGGATTTGCCTTTTCGAAAGATTATATGATTAGATATCGAGATGCCGTGGCGCGCGTTCGCAAACCCGCAGCTTTGCGCCTATATACATTATATACAATACGTGTACATATACTTTCCCCGGAGTATATTGGAACTCGTTCGCGCGTACGCACATGCATACTTCCATACACGGATACGTATCTCTACAGGCATGCATGCGTGCATGCGCGAACGCACGTGTGTGCGCGCGTGATTGCGCACATGTTTCTTTCTGTGCATGCACGTATGTATGTATGCAAATACATGCGTGTATACGTTCCCGCGTACACACGGTCGCGGGAGAAACAATATACGATATACGATACGAATGCCTCGTCACCGATTCGTGTGTTTTTTCTTCTTTTTTTTTTTTTTTAACCAGGATCCCGATTCTAAATCGTTACGGTAAAGAATAAGGGCGCCTCGGAGCGTGCGCCTGGCAACAAACGCGAACGATTGATGGGCATTCTCCAGGTATATCTATACAGAGAACATACACGCGCACAGAAGGCATTCGGACGCAACGTACACACCCACACACACGCAAACACCCTCACCACGTACACGCGCACACGTTGATCACACAACGGACATAGGACACAACAGGACATTGACACAAACGTAACGTAATCGTACAGTGTATTGCCTTTGTTAAATAGCATTCGGATAAAGCCATATTTTTCCATGCAATGCAATAATCCAGCAAAATAAATTACCGTAATTGTGAAACAGCCTAAAATAGGGAAGAGTGCCAGATAAAACAAAAAAAAGAAAAATACTGAGAAAGAATAGGAAGGAAAACAGAAGAGGAGGAAGGATAGAAAAAAGGGAGAGAGGAGGGGAGGACGGGCGGTGGTACGGCGAAGGAGAGAAGATTAGAGGAGAAGCGAAGCGTAAAAGGGAGAAGAATACGTGGGCAAAGGAAAGGGAGGGAAAAATGGGGAGTAGGAGAAGGCGAAGGTGGAAAAGAATAATGGGCGTGATCGATGTAAAACGATTTCCTACCACTTAGAACATATTTGCCTTTTATTCTGGCCTCGTGATAAATCCTCACTTTATTTATACTCGACAATATACTGGATACCGTGCGAAGGAACGACTAAATTAGGATAGGAAACTTGATGAACCAATGATTTCTCGCGGTACGCTGCGAGTCCTAAAATTCCACCTCGTTCGCGTGATATCGGTGCGAACCCGGGACTTTGGGATTCTCTGGAATTTTCGATTCGTTTCCTACCCTACATTTATTCTCTCTCTGTCTCCTGTTTTCCGTTTCTATCTCTCTCTCTCTCACACACACACACTCTCTTTCTCCATACTTTTCCTCTTTCTCACTCTCATTCTGCTTGGTCCTCCCGTTCTCCCCTCCTACGTTCTCCTGTTCTCGATGAATCCGAGTAGCTGTGCGATGTGTTGGTGCTCCTCTATTTACCTTTGTCTTTCTTTGCGTTGATCCAAAAAATTCCCTGCTTCTTCGACGACTCTTCCCTTATTTCTCCTTGCCTCGTTTTGTCGCCGAGATCGCGAATAGAATTCTCTAGAAAAAAAAGTGTACCGATTAACACACGTGTAGAAAGAAACGGGGTTATAGAGGAAAGAAAGCGGAGGGTTGCGGTTTTTCCAGTCGCGTTTCGAACAGAATAAAAGAAACGAGAACACAAGCGACGAGGTAGCGTTTTTATCGGCGTGTACACACACACAGCGTTGTTGCTTGAACAAAAAAAAAAACAAAAAAAAGAAGTTCGTATCGCGTGAATCATCGTTCAAAAAGTTCCAGTTGACAAAGGTTTTATACAGATCTATTAAAAAAAAACCAGTATTTCAAACCAATGAAGAATAATTAGTTTTCTAATAATAACAGTACATTTTACGTGAACTTAGAAACAGTGCTTAAGTCAGTAATGCTCAGCGTATGTAACAAATATTTTTAGTGGAAATCCGTGTCATACTCACGTGAATTATAATGCCCTTAAAATATGTAACTAAACTAAATTAAACTAAACTAAAATAAAGTAAAATAAAACTAAAACTAAACAACAATCAAAGAAGCATGGACGATACTTGACGACTATTATTAATATAGACGTTTTCTTAGGAATACATAGATCGTAGCCATTTTGAGGCAGTTTACGTTATATATTTAATTATTATATTAGATTATCGCTTCGAACTACTCTTTTTAAGGCGGTATTATTATTTGTAGATAGATTTTGCGATTATACTTACTGCGATGATCGGTCGATGATCACTATAATTAAGGTTTCTTTTTACAGTTACCGAGATCAATGTCCTGCGAACGACAAGAAACTCGATCGATCGGTTTTTCGTTCCTCCGTTCTGCGACGCGGTTTTACTTCTTCTTCTTCTTCTTCTTCGACGCTTCTTGTACTTTCGAATTATTTTATCCTCCGGTCGGTACACAGAGACCTGCGCGTACACGTTTCTCGAGGGAAACGGACACCCGAGGTTGTTTGCGGAACATTGCCCCAACCCTTTTGCAACGGATTGTTGTTCTCGATAATATAATCGATCGACCGATCGATCGGTTCCTTGCTCGTGTCAGAATCGTGAATGAACGTTCTATAGATATTTTTTGACGAAATCACAAACCTATAAGAAGAAAAAAAAAAAGGAAAGAAAGAAAGAGTAAAAGTCCAATTTTCTAAACGTAGGTTCCTTAAGACTTAACGAACACGACGCGACCGTTGCAACAGGTTGCGACAAGTTGCGCGTATACGTACGATGCGCGTATACACACACACATCGTGTACGCGGCATCGCGTCGAGCGGGACACTCGCCATTAAAACGCCCTCGTGCCCCATCGATTTTGTTTTCCGTTTTTTTTTTTTTTTTTTTTCGATCGGCGCGACAAGTTTGCACCGTCCGACGCGATGCCCGTCGAAGAGAAATTGCACGTACGCCTCACGGTTGCCGTCGCCGTTGCCCGTTGCCGTTACTGTTGCAAAATAGACGAATAAATTAGCGATTAGCGAGAAAACATAGATGAGGGGGTGGAGGGAGAGTGAATGATATGTCGCTAGCCGCGACGCATCCCGTGTCGCGTATGCGCGTTGATCGCGGTTCCGCGGTTGCTGAGAACGAAGGAAAGAGCAAGTTATGCGTCACGCCGTTCGAACACAAATCGAAGGAGGGAATGAAAAGAAAAATGATTCAGAATTATATCGATTCTCGCGTTTACTGTTTCGGTTTTCCGCTTCGGTTACCCTTTCTAGGTTTTATTCTGGTTGCTTTTTTACAATTTTTAGGCGCGATCCGTAATACAAGGAGGCGCGAACGCAGGACAAAACCGAACAAAACAGACTAGAATAGATAATAGAGAGTAGGATAGAATAGAAAATAGGACAAAAAACAAAACAAAATAGAACAGAATAGAACGGAACAAAACAAACCAGACCAGTTCAGAGTATGTAGGTAAAGAGAAAAAGAGGGAGAGAGAGAAAGAAAGAGAGAAAGGTAAATAGAAGAGAGAGAGAGAGAGAGAGAGACGATGCGACGATCGTTTCAGTAATTACCGATCCGATTTTGAGAGAAAGCTTACGATCGTACAGTCTTATATTCAGAATATCGACCGATTTTCTTAAGCGAGATCATTCGGTAAAACAACGTCATAGCAACAGTAATACGCATTTCAAAGACTCGAATTTGCAACATACATGCACTTCTGTACAGAATTTTTCGTAGGTTGCGACGATTTTCATGAAAGGAAAAAGAAAACTCAGCACTTGTCGGCTTCGTGAAATTAAAGTATTGTTGTTTCATTTATGTATAAGCTGTACGTTAAGGAAAAAAAATTGCTTATAATTTTAGGGTCGTGTAACGTGTGTTAGCGAAGCATGCTTCTAAGTAGAAAGATAGGACAATGCTATAACAATAATTATTATAATTAAAGTGAGTTAAGAGTATAAGGCATTTAATAAGTGCAAAGTATTTCTTAATAAAAGTACTTCCAAAAATGAGAATGTCTACACAGATTGTATGAAAAAAGTATTCCTGTTCCCTCGTTCGGCGAACGAACACTCTCGAACCGTCGACCACGCGAATCGGTGGTAGCGCGACCGCGAGAAAATCGGATCGGTGTGGGATCGTGGATTCGCGCCGCGACCGACGCAAACGCGACTGCCCGCTCGATTGCCAAGGAAAATCGCAACGGGGTGTCGTTTCGAACGTGTGGGATATTTTGAACGAGATTCTCGGGAGTGTCGAGAGAGGAGATCGCGGAGACAAAGGCCGTGAGACGCGGCGGTTCCCGAACCGCGAGCAGAATCGCAAGGAGCGCGGTGCGCGACGCGGCGCGAGCCGAAAAATACGCGAAGGGAGACGAGAGGGTGACGCGCGTGCAAAACGTACCCGCTGCGAAAGTTTCTGCGAAGCAAAAATTGCGCAGTTGTCGCGAGCGAATGAGTCGGTGCGCACGCTCCCGCGCGTTCCCTTTGTGTTATTTTCGGGCGGAATCGCCGTTCGAAGCTTTAAATAGGACCGACTTTCCGACCGAGAAGACAGTTTGTAACACAACCGGTTCTATATGGTGGAGCATCGAAGATTATTCACTGTGAGTAAACAACGTTGATCGGTGGAACGGTGGATCGTGTCGGAAAACCTCGACTTATCGTTCTACCCGGACGAAAGAGGAAGAACCCCTTCGACGATTCCGTCGAACGGGGGGGTTGGCTTTTCCGTGACGATGAACCGTGGATTCGTTTCCACAACGCGGTGTTCGCGTCGGGCCGTTTCTTCCTCGAGGCGAATCAACTTCCTCGAGGAAGAGGCGTGCGCGAAACGCGTTCGAGTTACAACGAAACGTAGAATGGCGGGGGGTCCCTATAGTATACGCACGATTCGAACTTGGACTAGATTGAATCGTCGTTCGGGAAGAACAGAGTTCGACGTCGCACGGATCGACCGAAATCGTTGCGAAGAACGCGAGGTTCCTCGCACAGCCCAGAATAAATCACCGAGTTGGTCTCGATCTCGATCGATTCGCGGTTCCGTTATCATCGCTAAATTTGTGTCGCTGCCTTGGCAGAGTTTCGCCGTTTCGATCGAGATTTCGATTGTTCGATCCAACTCGATTCGCCTCGACTATCTCGACTCGACTCGACTCGACTCGCGCGAGGCGCGAAACTCGAAACAGCGTTCAACTTCCGGCGCGCGCCAACGCGGCGCGCCGTGACGTCGACGCGGCTTGCGACAACCTTTCTGAATTTAACGATGACAAGAGCGAGCAGCGAACGAGTTGAACCGAGATCGAATCGAGATGTTAACGATCTGGTGAATCGTTCGTTATGGTTTTCCGATTCCGATGACGACGCCTGCGTATAGATGCCGACCGAATGCATGGCGAGCCCGTTGCAGCGGGAACTGGCGGACTCCATAATACGGTTGAAACCGCTCGACGAAATCCGCATTCTGCTGGCGTGCGGGGCAAAGGCGAACGAGGCTGTCACTCAGGGTTTGAGGCCGTTGCATTACGCGGTGTGGCAGAAGTACACGGAAGCGGCCCGGTTGTTGTTGGTGCGGGGCGCGGACATCGACGCGACCGACGAATGCGGATATTCCGCGTTGCACCTCGCCGCCGAGCACGGCTACGTGGATTTGGTCAAGCTTCTGCTCGACCACGGGGCCAAGGTCGACCATCGAGTGGACACCGGGGAGCTTTTCCCAAGGTAGGAGCTTCATCGGTCTCGAAGCGGTCGCGCCGACCAATAGAATCGGAAACCAGAAACGATTCTCCCCTTTCGCTTTGGCCTCGGTCGCGACGACGATCGATTGGCATCGGAAACGCGTCGATCGCCGTGTCGAATTTTGGGCACGTCGATCGCGCGCCAAAACCCTTCTATACGTACGAACGGATAAATTGCAGCCACGCGCCACTCTCGTAATTGCTACGTGGACCGCCGTAGCGTGCTTATTCGTGGACAAGAACGCGAGAAGCGAAAGAGAAGAATGGTCGCGGCATTGCTCGGACCGATCGGTCAAAGAATCTCGCTTAACCACGCAGGACAACCATGTGCGACGAACCCCTGCGGCTCGCTCTCAAGAATCGGCACGTCGACGTCGCGAGAATTCTATTGGAAGCTGGCGCGAACCCGAACAAAAGGTACTTTTTCGGTTCGGAAATTAATTTGGTCTCGCCGTTGGATCTCCAATGCATGGAATTGTTGTTGGCGTTCGGGGCTCAACCGAACACGAGGGATCGCGCCGGACTCACGCCGTTGATGAAAGCTTCGAGATTACCACAGGTAATAATGTTCTCGTTCGGGCCGGTCGGCCGGCCGGAATTCGGTATCATTTGTAAGCGAGGAACGTTCTCACCGACAGGGTATATCTTCCGTGTTGCTTCTGCTGAGCTACGGGGCGGACGTGAACTCGATGGCGGACACGAGACACGACTACCGGACCGTTCTTCACTACGCTATCCTCGGCGGAGATCCGACGGTGATCGATCTGCTCCTGAAGCAGGGCGCTCGACTGGATCTCGGGCCCGAGTATCAGAAGCCGACGGCTCTCGACTTGGCCATTCTCAAGGGGGATCCCTCTATCGTCCAGATGCTGTTGAGATCGGGTGAGTTAGCGCGACGCGACTCGACCAGCTTTTTGGTTCGTTGGCCGGTAGAATCTATAATGTCGTGACTGCGAACACGAATTGATGCATTAGGTGCTGACGTGAACGCGACCTCGCCGATCATCGGTTCTCCGCTTCACGTCGCCTGCGCGGACAACATTCCAAACAGACTGGAGATCCTGACGATGCTGTTGGAGCGGGGCGCGGACCCGAACCTGGTGATACGCAGCGACGAAGGGCCGGCGTTGCGCCCGGTTTTGGCCGAATACGTAGCTTCGAATGAAAACCCGTCGGTCCAGGTGGTGGCACTCTTGCTCAAGTACGGTGCTCGGGTCGTGATCAAGACGCAGTTCCGCGACCCGCACGGCATATTGAACTCTCTCCAGAATACAGCGAACAAGCCGCGACTGCTGAAAGCATTGCTGGATGCGGCGGAGAGCTTCGATCCTTGTATGATACGGAGATCGAGCAGCTTGACTGACGCGCAGAGGGCGATCGTGATGGAGGCGGCCGGAACTCCGTTGCCTCTTACCCATCAGGCCAGGCTGATCGTTCGAAAGCTGTGCGGCAACAAGCTGCCGAAAATTGTTCACAAACTTCAGCTACCGCAATCGCTGAACCGTTACCTACTCTACGACGTTTATTAAGTCTTCCCAAGCTTCGCGAATCGTGCGGAATAGCCGCTAACGAAGCTGCTACCGGTACCACTGATTCTTCCGAACAATTCGCCGCGGCGACGTGAATCGCTGCGCGGGACGAGGGGAGAAGATGGAGAACGCGAGAGGCGTGCAGCGGAGACCGCTGCTGCACCGGATTCGTTTCCAGCCTCTCTTTTTCCAATTCTGGCCACGTCGCGTTATGCCAATCCGATGCGATGTCGGGTTGAAAACCTGCCACGGTGTTTAGGAGTCGAACAAACAAGCCCGGGTTTCGAAAAGAAACTCTCGCTCGCTCGCACAAATTGTTGTCGCCACGAAAGGTTGCCATTCGTCGCGTCACCGTCCACGTTTTTACTCGTTAAACTTGAATTGACGCGTGATGCTTCTTCCTATACCCGACGCGTCGATTGCTCGAACCTGTAAATGGAAATGGGGAAAAAAAAAACATCGAACATCATTTTGTACCTACGCGCAGTATCCATCCAACGAATTCATAGTTATACCTAATATTACGAGTACATATATACACGAATACGTATTTATCTATTTATGATAATGTGTACAACGACTGTGTACAACCCGATCGAAACAATCGCCTTGACAATCGAACCAATAAAAGATAACTGAAGGAATATACCCGTTGAATCCAAACGATCTCGTCCGCGTACGCTACACTTCTCTTCCTCCAATTCTTCAAATATTATTTTCTGCAGCAACAAGATGATCTGTCGCAAACTTGTCTCTTGCGACTAAAATACTCGATGATACATGCTCCGGTATATACAACCTTCTATACTGGTTGCACACGTACATAGCTACGTTTTTCTACTGCGGTCCATATTTCCAGAACGAAATGCTTGCAACTTGCGACGAGTTGACGTCATTCGAATGACGAGCATTTCCTATCTTTGTCACTTCTGTTGGTATTTTGATAGATCGTCGCGTCATTTATGCTACGCTCGAAAGTATTTCTTAATGCGTTTCGCAATGCATAGATGCGTGAACGTACAAATATACAATAAAATATACACCAATATACAGTAATCACCAATATGCCATAATCGAAGTGCTGTGCAATTTGCTTCAACTCCACGAAAATTAAGCTTTTCGTACCCATGCAAGTATCATGTTCTAGTGCACGCACACGCAACTCCGCAACTGAGATAAAATATTTAAATTTGCCGCCGTCATAGGTTGGCCTATGACGCCTGTTGCGACAAAATCGAGAAGCTTCTTCAGTGGTTCGTTCAGCTCCAATTAGTGCAGGGGCAGAACGCTCAAACTGCTAGTCAAAATTGACTGTCGATAATTTGGCAAACAGTTTGGACGTTTTACCACCGGACTAATTGGCGCTGTATGATGGCTAACAATATCTTTCTGCCAGCCTGAAATAAATGTAGGCGTTCAGAATTTATTATTTACAATTCACATCGCAAAATTCTGTAAACGATTTACAACAGGAAATCAATAAGATTATTGCCATAAAAGATACAAATCAAGAAAGATAATTAGTTTTCACTAGACTACCGAAGTATACGTACGTGTATATTTTACATATTGAGCTTGCACATCATCTGATAGTGTCGTCAATAAGTAAAACCAAATTTATTTTACATACATTTCTGTATAATATGGAATTTATAATTGTGAATACAATTCTAACATAGGTGAGGGCAGCACTATATAACCAGTAAATTGCCAACCAGTCAGAGTAAAGAAAATTTGTACTTTAACCTCCGTGTAGGAGTAGAACCAATTACTGTGCATGCGAGTACATGTGTGCATGACTACAAAATCTATTCAAGACAATTTTAAAGGACGAACGTGTACGAAACGGGACACGTTATTGAAAACTATTAATAACGTATTAATTGCTAAACTCACAAAAAGTTACTTAGCTTGTTAGTGTTAATCTACCTAAAAAGTATTTATAATATGTACATGTATATGGTGATAAACGTACACTGTTTCGTTGCGTATATTTTTATGCTATAATTTTCAATTTGTCGACGAGTTAGGAAAACAGTAGATATGGCTGACCTAAGTCTTTCAAATGAAGTAGAAGATCAAGAATTGAATGATTTATTAGACAGTAAGTAATTAATTTGTTTATCAAAGTTTAATCAAGTAAATATAATTCGGAAATTATATAACCTATAACATGGAACAAATACTATGTATTGCAGTCATTGATGATTTGCAAAATAATTTCTTCGTTATATAATTCTTCTAACAGAAATGAAATTTTCGTTTTATTAAAGTTATTATATTATAAATAATTCTTGTTGACATTATAATAATAAATCGTAGGTGCTTTGAAAGATTTCAACAAAGAACAGCAAGTAAATAAAGCAGATGATAAAAAGGAGTCTTTGACAGCTACAACCGACGAGGAGAATTTTGAAACATTAGAAGATGCTTGGACTGCAAATATTATTGAAGGAGCTGTTGACCAGTTTAAGGAGAACCTACAAGATTTAATTAAGAAGGGTAAAAATTTGAGAAACATTTGAAAAGAATATTATTTTAATAGTGTTCCATTTTAAATGTATAGCAAACTGGGTATAATATACAATGTAATTATATAATGTTATAGGTGCTCTTAAAGATCACAACAAAGATCAGAAGGTAGGTAAAGTAAGCGAGAAAAAGAAATCTTTGCCACCTGGAACAGATGATGATACTTTCGAAACATTAGAGGATACTTGGACCACGGACGTCATCGAAGAAGCTACTGATCAATTTGAAGAAAATATACAAAATTTAATTATGAATGGTAAAGATTTATGAAATTTTTAGAATGGACACTATTTTAATATCTTTCTGTTAGGAGCCAATAGCGAATTGGGCGCTTCATTCAAAAGAATGGCAGAAACACTTTCGAGCGTTGTATCGGACGAAAGTAATATCAATAAAGACGGTGCAAGTACAGATTTCGAAAGTGTTATCGCTCAAGCACTAAACGATTTGTCCGCAACATCCGAGACATTACAGGTAGTTGTGTAGGACATGGATCTTTTGCTTACTTAAATATTTTGTTTCTAACAAGAAGTCTCCTACAACAATATTGTAGAACGATGCTGATATTTCCGAAATGTTTGGGCAAGTATCTTTGGATGATGGACCTGGTGGTATTCTACCGATCATGCAAGGAATGCTGCAACATTTGCTGTCCAAAGAAATTCTATATCCATCAATGAAAGAACTGGTAGACAAGTATCCTGAATGGTTGGAAGGAAAGAAAACTTCATTATCAGCCAACGATCTACAAAGATTCAATAAACAATTAGAATTAATGAGACAGGTGGGTAGCAAAAGACTGTCAAGTACAGCAGTTGATTACGATCGAATATTGTCACGTTCTTGCATTTTATACTTACTATAGGTGTGTACCGAATTGGAAAATGAAAAAGATGACGACACGAAAGAGACGAAAAAGAAACGTTTTGAGACTGTCACGTCGCTGATGCAAGAAGTACAAGGATGCGGACAATTACCAGAAGAACTTGTCGGTGAACAAACAATGCCTTTTCAACTCGATTCAGAAGGAGATCCCATTATTCCAGCGGTACTCCGTGGCATGGATTCATCACAAAATTGTCAATTAATGTAAACTGTAAAGCATTCTTCTGAATCATTTCACAGAAAGAAGAATCAGGATAAACCTGTATAGGGGCTTGTAACACAAAGATACTTTAACCTGTAAATTATAATTGTACGTACAGTCGGTAATCTATTTAATACAGAACAATGCTATTCTCGCTAATGATATCGTGAGGAAGGATTCAAATCTGTAAATGAATTTAAATGCGCATAAGCGTATTTGTGCGATTTACAATTTGTATATAGATACTTTATATATACATAAATATATATATATATATATATACACATATATATATGTGTGTATATATAATGTTCGCACGCGTAAAAAGTTACTAGGATGAAATTACGTCGAATCCCGCGTTCTGTAATTGTACGTTTTAGCTTGTGGGAAATAAGATACCTTTGTTTTAAGTGATATTTTAATATATTATAAAATCTGCAGCACTAAATTTTATTTATCTAAATAGTTCATATTTGTATTTAACGTTACGTTAAAAGGACTCTTTACATTTCATCTATCAACAAACTAATCTTTTTACGAATAGGTGTCGATTTTCATTTACTTCTTACTCTGATGATCATTGCGTAGAGTACACGATTCATTCCTACAAAAGCGAACTCGTATCTTTTTTAATATATTTCACATGGGGAAACAAAAATCGTGTTTCACAGAATACAATATTTTTTACATGGAAATTACAACATTACTGTTGCTAGAAGATTATTGGATGTTTTATCTATTTGATTGGACATTCGACCAGGTATTCTGATACGACCGATGTCCTTTAAAGTCTTACATCAACTGGTACATTTTAAAATTGCTAATTTACGCTGGAGTAAGAGCCTGGACTCCCGGTAAAATTTTGCCTTCGAGAAGTTCTAAACTGGCACCACCTCCAGTGCTCACGTGGCTCACTTTATCTTCAGTTTTCCATTTAGCGGCACACGTGGCCGTATCACCGCCCCCAATAATGGTAATAGCACCCTGCGCCGTAACGTTCACGACGTTATCCATGAGACTCTTTGTACCTTGGCTGAAATTTTCAAATTCAAACACACCTGCTGGGCCATTCCATACAATAGTCTTTGCTCTTTTGATTGATTCTGCAAATTGTACATCTATGAAGTATCTGTCACACCGTAGATACAATCGGAAAGAGGATAAATTTCTTCTCAAGATATTATTTACCTGCAAATAATTCTCTTGTCTTTGGACCAACGTCAAGACCCATCCAACCATCGGGTATGCCACTCTCTATGTCTGCTGCACCGACTGCTGCATTTTCCGCGAATTTATCCGCAGTAACAAAGTCAACGGGTAAATGTATTTGAACCTTGTTCTTCTCTGCCTTTGCTAATAAATCGTTGACTATTTTCGCTCCTTCTTCGTCGAACAACGAATTACCTATCTAATATGGAAAACATCGTGTTAATTGGAAACAAAGTAGGTCGAATACCGTTTCGCAATATGTACCTTCATGTTTTTGGATACTTTCAAAAAAGTATATGCCATTCCACCGCCGATAATCATTTCATTGACTTTGTCCAACATATTATTTATTAACTGTATTTTATCTGCAATTTTGGCACCCCCTAATATTGCTAAGAATGGCCTCGCAGGATTATCTAACGCTTTAGCGAAATATTCTAATTCTTTCTTTAAAAGAAATCCGCTTGCCCTGGTTGCATATCCCTCTCCTAACATCGAGCTATGAGCTCGATGTGCGGTACCGAACGCGTCGTTAACATAAATATCTCCAAGTTTGCCAAGAGATTTTCGAAATTCCGCAACTTTTTCTTTATCTGCTTTTACCTGAGAGAAAGAGAAATTTTTATCAGAATGTTTTATTTGAAATTGATACAAGTAATTGCATTGATATCGATTGAATGTTGAAGAAATCTTTATACCTTACTTCCATCTGGTCCAACTCCCTTGCCTTCCTCCTCTATGTGAAACCGTAAATTTTCTAGCAAGATGACAGTTCCAGGTGCGGGATTAGCACAAGCAGCTTCTACTTCCGGTCCAACGCAATCATTTAAAAACAATATCTCTTTTCCAAGTAGCTTTTTTAATTCTTCCACTACTGGTTTCAAAGTATATTTCATGTCTGGTTTACCATCTGGGCGACCCAAATGCGACATCAATACAACACTCTTTGCTTTCTTATCAAGAGCATATTTGACAGTATCCATTGCAGCAACAATTCGTTGGTTGTTGGTTATTTTACCTTCCTTTAATGGCACATTGAAGTCCACCCTAAAACATGGTTTATATTATTTACATACACAGTAACATAATATATAAACTTTTCATTTCTTTTGAGAAATTCGAAGTTCGACCGGCTTCCGTGGTTCTAGTTGTTACTCATCGCATTAAGGTTACATTGTACATCAAAATTGAAGAATACGCGACGATGGCGACGTAAGGTTTCATTGACGTGTTAAAAGTTTAGTAGTTGAGAATGGAAATTGAGAAAGGTACGATTAAAGGATATGTACCGCATCAGAACCCGTTTGTCCGTCAGATCCACTTTATCGATGCTGAGCATATTGAACGCCATAGTTTTACTATTGAAATGTCTCGCTTTCAAAACAATACTCTTTTCAATGATTATCAATGCGCCGTTGGTTTGGTTTCTCAACTTGGGTAACCTCTGCTTGGTGCAGTAACTTGCGACAAAACTCTCGACTACCTTTCGAATCGTTTTATCACCGAAACACTTCGACTCGGCAAAGTCAAAGCAAGGTCGACGAATGTAGCGACCTCCTACGAGTTTTAGAGACGCGCGCATCGAAACAGCTGTTTCGAATATGGTTACTCGTCGTGTGCTTTAGCTTGAAAAAACGGTCAGTTTATTACATGCATGTACGTAGAAAATTAGTACATACACGATGTACGCGATTATACAATTTTCAACCTATTTGTCTTTAACGTGATCGTAGATAATTTCTATTTGTTGCGAGAACGCACAAATTGTTACAAACAAATGCATGGTTGAACAGTAACCAAACTGAATGTCGTCGATTGACAGATGTTGATGAAGACAGACAGCGTACCAGGTTCAAGTACATGCGTTTATACGAACGTATTTACTTGGAACAAATTGACATTATAGATTACAATCTATAATGGTAACAATCGAACGTCTTGGTTCGATAATAGTTCGGATATTATTTTTTCTTTACTGATCACAAAATGGCCAGGTGTAAGAAGTACGAATAGATATAGGGATTAATGGCAACGATCAATTTTGATTTCAGCTCGATGACAGAAAAATTGGACGAGTCGGTGACAACGTGACTTCTCAAAATAGAAGAGAGCACTCGTAAATAGAAGAACATACAGAGTACAAGATCGTTCAGTTTTCTGATATCCCATTGACGAATTATAATACGAATATGGTTTGGATGTGCAGAGATGGAATATTCGATAAACGTCTGGTATTCCGGTATTTCATCTGACCGATGCTATTCTCGAGTCTGGCATGGTAACACAATCGTGCCGTCGACCGTTTATCCGATTCTAAAACGAAGGTGAAACACAGGAGGTAGAGAACAAGCCGAGTGGCACGCATGAAAATAGGACGAGAATAATTAACATTTCCTAATTGATGCTAATATTCCACATATTATGCCGCATTATCCGATGCTGTAGTAGGTATACTTTGGTAATATCTTTTCTTCTTTGAATTTGAAATTCCATTGTTCTTTGTTACGAGCTAGTCAACGCTTTCAGAAAGAAATGGAGAAAGGAATGAAATGAACTTGAATAAGACTCTGACTCGACTCATCGCATCGTAAGTTGCGACACCCTCGACCTGTAAAAATTGTACGTGTGAAATGGTCGGAACACGCTGCCGTGCCGCCGCGCCGGACCGAAATAACACAAGTTTGCTGAACGCGAAGGCGGGATACGCGAAATATGTATAGCTATGTATATTTTCTCGACAGAATTTCAAGACAATCGTTCTTTTAGAAGGCCAGTTTAATCGCCTCTTTTAAAACTAGGAGTACCTGTTTACCAAATAGGCGAAACACTACTGCCTGTAGTGTTATGCAATTATGAAATGAACGTCTACTGTGATACTCGCAAAGATAGCTCGATTAGAGACGTCGGAGTTACACCTGTGTGTGTCTATGCGAACGCATCAATGATCGAAAATCGATGAATGACTCGAAAGACGGGAATCGCGCAAGGTAGGTGGAATAGAGGAGACGACGGGAGAGGTGATCAACAAACGATACAGAGTACTCGAATATCGTATGTTGTGTTGAATGGCAAACACTTTATAGTAAATATATATATATATGTATATAGGCAGATAGGTAGGAGCGTAGGAGCCAAGGTCTGGTACACGAAGCAGCGTCCGCGATCGGTTCGGTTCAAGATTCGAGTCAGGCCGAGCGACCACCAGTCCGCAACGGGTGGAGGGAGAGAGGATCAAAAAGAGAAGGAGACGGTGGAAGAAAAGGAACAACGCGATACTCGTGTGTCAGTCCAATGCCAGTGGAACGCGGCGACTCGCATTCGAGCTCTCTGATTCCGACTCTGACTCTGACTCTGACTCTGACCTGTTCAAAAGAACTTTAGCCATCGGTTTGTTACCTAAAACTGTTCCCTCTGTGTTTTCGCCCCCCGGACCACGCGAGAAATTTTCTTTAATCGTCGTTTGTCGTGCTCTGCATGGGAGGAGCCGTGGACAGTTCCACAGCGCAACGTTCATTTCGATTTCGATTCTTCCCGGTTTACTCAGCCGCTTGTTCGTATCTTGTGTTTGATTTTGAAGAACGCGTCGATTCACCACCGTCACCACCGCCGCTGTCACCGTCACCTTCATCACGGCCACCGCCGCCACCGCCACCACCGCCGCCACAACTGCCACCAACGCTACCATCAACGCTACCACCAACGCTACCACCAACGCTACCACCAACGCTACCATCACCGTCGCCGTAATCATTCTGCTCTGCGTCATCTTCGTGTAACCACCTATCCACTCGGCGCGATCTTTTCATTGCCTTTATTTATCGCCAAGTCCCTCTTTCGATCGGAGCCATGAAGTGGTACGTGATCATTATTTCTTTCGAGACGATTTAAATTTGATATTCGATCCCTTTTGCTCTTCCGTTATACACCTCTTGCTCTCTTTGTTGTATCTCTACTACTCCGCTACCCCCCTCTACTACAGCTCTCTTTCTTTTGTTTCCCATTACCAGTCGGTTTGTTTCATGGTGTGTTTTCCTTCTTTGCGACGACTGCTAACTTTCATCCGTTTTTCTATCCTTACGCATATTCGTACAGTTTTGCATAAACAGAGCATGCCCCGAGTGTGCGAGTACATTTTAATTGCCCTGGAGTGCACGCATGAACGTGCGCACGCGTGCTTCTCGCGTATTCGCGCTTCATCCGTGCCTCGATCTTTCGCGTGTATGTATCGTATGTATTTCGATATAATACGGTGAACGCGTTGTCGTTCGCTGCAAACAGACAGAAGAAATAAGTAATATTTTCGTTTGACCGGTATGCAGATGGTTAAAGAGCAACAGAACTACCTCGAAAACTACCTTGGCGCGGAGAAAGATACTACTCCGCGTAATGTGTACACATATAAAGTGGGGTCGTTTAAAAATAGATGTTTAAACTTAAATTGTACAGCATATGTATATACTATAAGAATTTATTTTGCTTTCAACGGGGTAAGATCCCATACGAACCAAAATTTACAAGGCTGTAGAAAACGCATCGATCAGGTGCTATTTGTAAAGAAGCTTTTGGGATTTAGTTTCTCATATTCATTCTATATTCGTGTTGTGACAGAGTTACGGCATGCGTACGTTACGAATTATATTTCTGAACGAAGGTTATGTATTGCCCATATACATATTTTATAGGTAGTATACAATAGCGTATTTTTTTTTGTGGTAGCATCAACCGAGACTCGTCTTTGTACAACAACGCGAAAGTTACTGCTCCCATGATGTATGTATAAATGGGGTCAAAAATTTACGCGAAACTTGATTCTATCCTTTTAGAATTGTTTCGCGTTTCAAAGTATTGACGGTGGCTAGATAGTACACCAGTCCACATTCTAAATGTGTTCTAACTAGCTGTACACATAGTACTTTTATTGCGTCAACACTTTCAAGATCTGTGATTAATACATACTTCGAGACGCTCACCCTTTTAACACATTGTAACAATATTGTTATAAATAGGAATTGAAAAAATCGATTCAGTTGTAATGTATGTCAGAAAATCGTTTGCTTCGTTCGTTCTCTCCAATATTGGATCCGCGTGGTTTTATCATACAAATTAACGCGCGTTATAGTTTTTCAGCACGATTCGGTAACGTGACATTTTCGCATGTTCAGTATAACAGAATTATTTAAGCACCGCCTATTAAAAGCAACATCATTTGGTAATACCGTACTGTAGATTATAAGGTAATACAAATATGACTACAATAAAAATTTCTTATAAATACATCGTTTTTCACGAGCAGGGTATATAAATGCTGCCTCGGTCGAATTTACTTTTTATTTCTACCATATAAAGATAGGATAGCGTAAGTAATATATATATCGTGGAGAAAGTTATCTGTAACATATTGACTACAACGGTAAATCGCGAGCGTCGAGCGCGAGAATAATCATTAAACTTGGGCTGGGCACTTCACGGTACGGACTTCGAATCCGTGTCTAGCACCGCAGCGCGTTACGCGGGATATTCAAAATCACATCGCGCGAGGCAGAACGTAACGCAATATTTGTTCAATGATCAACTACTTCATTGTTAATCGTTATTATAATTACTAATAAATGTCATTATGTACTGCTACTACTACTGTTAATTATTATTTACTAATCAACAAAATTTGATATATTACAAAGCAGAAACTTGTAATAGGAATGAATCGGTGTAAGAAAATTCGTATTGTGCGGCTACCAAACTTTATTCCTTTTTGTAAACTCGTTATTAATCTTCGTCATAATTTTCAAATTTTATTCATCCGAAAGAATGCCAGGTCAGAGCATAACCTCAGTTTACAAAGGAAACTATGTATTTACATACGTATATTACTTACTACTGCCTATAAGCGCGTTTTGATTCTGTAATCAGTTAGTAATCTTTAAACTATACCTGGTCGTTTGAAGAACGAACATTTCAAGCTATTTTATACTTTCATACGCATCGCGAGACTTAACGCAAAAGAAGATAGTTAAAATGTTCTCTGTTAGATCAATGCAAAATGACATACGGTACCATTTACCGAATACATATATCTATAATATTATAATCCATAATAAGATGCACGATTCTACGACAATGCGTAAAATTAGAAATAGAGAAAGAAGCAGACACGAATATGCATATGCATGTTCTCTCTGGTATATCGGTCACGTAAGTAGTAGAACGTTCGCAGTTCACATGGTCACTCACTGATTAAACCCTGAAATATTTGAAAGGATAGTGAGAAAAGAGAGGACGATAGAGACAGAGATCGATCGAGCATTCAGGTCGCTATCTTGCGGCGTTTACAAGTATTACGACTGTAGTGGTACAAAATCGAAAAATGGCTGTTCTATCGGTGTTTGACGGGAAATAGTACGTAGCTACAGTTCTCGCAAATACATCGGATACATTTTGTATCGTCGCGGACGAAGTGATCGCAAAGATAAAATGTCGTGTGAGAATAGAAAAAAAGAAAGGGTAAAATAGCGAACGGTCGGTGTCGGTGTCGGGTCTCGCTCGGGTCGAATCAACTCGCGACAGAGTGGGAAAGGGTGAGAGAGAGGGGAGCAGAGAGTGAGTGAGAGAGAGAGAGAGAAAGAGAGAGAGATAAGAAAACTGTGGGATGGGCTAGGAAAGTGGGAGAGGGTGAGAAGGCAAAAGGAGAGAAAGAAAGATGGAAGGGTGAAGCGAAGATAGAGTGAAACTAGCGGGAAGGGGACGAAATACGTGTGATACGGATACGAAGTATCGGGGAAAAAGGAGAAAAGGAAAGATGCGGACGGAAAGTGTGCAATCGTGAAGAGACTTGTACACTGGTTGGGGAAAGTTCTGCTTGCGAGGAAACACCGTCGAGGATTGAAACAGTATCGACGAACAACACCGTTAGTAAAAATGAAATACTTCATTGAAATTTGGATCGATGGGTGTGCGGGAAAGGATTACGAATGAAACGCTCTATAAAATGAAATGTTTCATAGAAGATTGCGACGAGCAAGGAAACCAAAGGGATAGAACTACATACATACATATATGTATTATTTTCTTTAGCCGTGTTCCCTCTCTTAGTTTCATTGCTCGACTCGGATTCATTCGGTTGTGTTCGTAATGATTGACGCGAGTTAACGCGACTTAGCGACTCGTAGACTTGCTGGAAGGACCGCTCGAAAGTTTCAAAGGTGTGATTGTCGCTAAACGATGAATAATCCACAAACGATTTTTCAAAAAAAAAAGGAAAACTGAAATGTGACGGGTGACGGGTGACGGCCGAACGCTGTCGCATGACGGATAGAACGGTTGATCGTCGTTCCCTACGTATCCACTGTACCCTTCGCTCGCACGCAATCATGGCTGCCTAACACAGGGCGCTCGGTATCGACCAATTTTCTACCATAATACGCTGCTTTAGGTTAAAATCCTAACCTATTACGGTTTCGGGGCGTGTCGCTTGTCTCCCGTTGACAGCTACAAAGTTCGTTATATCGAGCCGTTCCTCCGTTCTCTTTAGTAACATCGCATCGACACGTTACAATTCTGTGTCCGCTTCTCTATTTATTTTTATTTAATTATATGTTGTCTCTTCGCGTGTTCCCGAGAGAGGCCAACGGAGGCCTAAACGCATCCAGCATGCGAACAATATTACATATCTCGAATCAATCGCAACGCATAAGGGATCACTCGCATTTTTCAGGCATCCCGTTCATTCTACCAATGTGCTGCTGAGGAATGTAGGCGACGAAAGCACGGATCAGAATAATAACATAACTATGACGAGTGAAGATTTGTTACAGCCTGGCCATGTGGTCAAAGAACGTTGGAAAGTCGTGAGTCGCTTAATTCATATATCCTCTCCACTTTCAACATATGCATCTACCTCTTCTTCCCATCAATTTTACATCTAACTGTTCTTTTCGCACTATAGGTTAAAAAAATAGGGGGAGGAGGATTTGGGGAGATATTCGAAGGCGTAGATTTAATGACCAAGGAGCTAGTTGCACTAAAAGTTGAATCTGCTCGGCAGCCAAAGCAAGTTCTTAAGATGGAAGTAGCTGTATTAAAGAAGCTCCAGGGTTTGTTAGAATTTTATATTAGCATATATAATCCCCCATGTGTACCAATATAAATGATCACGCCTATTGTAGGTAGGGAACACGTGTGCAGATTTATTGGTTGTGGCCGAAATGATCGATTCAATTATGTTGTGATGCAATTGCAAGGCAAAAATTTGGCTGAATTACGTCGTGCTCAGCCAAGAGGTGCATTTTCATTGTCAACTACTCTTCGTTTAGGACTTCAAATTCTTCAAGCAATAGAAAGTATACATGAAGTAGGTTTTCTTCACAGGGACATTAAACCGGTGAGCACAATTTTGGTATAATATTGTATTATGGGATACCTCTATACATTTGCCATAAATGACCTGCTCAAAATTAACATTTATGATATTTACATTTTTATGGGTATGCTTGTAGTCAAATTTTTCAATTGGACGACTTCCGCATAACTCGATGCTCGTGTTCATGCTGGATTTTGGATTATCCCGTCAATTTACAACTAGCACCGGCGAAGTTCGACCACCTCGCAGCGCGGCAGGATTTAGAGGAACCGTCCGTTACGCATCCGTAAATGCACACAAAAATAAAGAAATGGGCAGACACGATGATTTGTGGTCTTTGTTTTACATGTTGGTAGAATTTGTAAACGGACAACTACCATGGCGGAAGATAAAGGACAAAGAACAGGTACATTAAAGGGATCGTGCCATTCGAAGTATCGGTTGGACCGATTAATCAGTAATATGTAATTCATTGAACTCAGGTGGGTGTCATGAAAGAGAGGTTCGATCATCATTTACTTTTAAAACACCTTCCATCCGATTTTCGAGGTTTCCTAGAACATATTCAGGTACGTGTTTCGAAAACCATGATAAGACCACTGTTAGAAAATTTCGTACTTGGTATATCTATTATAGAATAACACTGTTCTAGAGTTTGGAATACGCGGACAAACCAGACTACGAAATGTTGGCGGGGTTGTTCGAGCGCTGCATGAAACGGAGAGGCGTGAAGACGAACGATCCTTACGACTGGGAAAGGTCGGTGATAGCTAACGAAAGTTTGCCAACTACAAGGTCTTTGCCAGCGGTTACCGTGCCTCCTGTACTGACTACTGCAACCACGATCAATCAGCCACCACCCACGCCAAATGTCGACACGAATAATCAAGAAAACGTCGAACCCGACAACAGGAAAGAATTAGACGTAAGACGCAATGATGTTAACAGCAAACTAGATTCTGGCGTGTACTTTGGACCGTCAGTTATCTCTTGCTATTATTTGCTGCTGTTTTTCAGGCACAAATGGATTACGAGAGTATATGCAGAAGGAACAAGCAACGCGGTGTGGAAGCATCTTCGGTACCGTTTACATCGGCCAATAGCAATCATGGTCGCGATAAGAATTGCAATGCCACGATACCAACGATCGACAACAATCACCAACAGAACAGGCAGCAAGCTGTTCTTCCACCGACGACTCATGGTCACAATCATTTTTCTCTGAAACAAATAGATTCCTGTTTTTCTCGAGTACCTCTGTTTTATATGCTTGTGTCTGTGCGCATTTTGCAGGTTCACCGAAAAAACGCCGTGCAGTTTCGATGGCTGCCGAACCGCAAACAGGAGTGGTAGCGGTGGAGAAGCCCGTGGACAACGAAGGGGATGCGCTGATGGCGTCTGCTCGTTCCGCTTCGGAAGTGACTCGAAATAAAATTAGCGCGAAGCTGCCGGCACCGTTGCGAAAATCACAAAGCGGTGCCTTCGTTCGAGTACGAGTTAGGCCCGCACCCGAACCGACAACCGAAGAGCCACCGAGTCCTCGAGTGCAAACCGAGGTCGATGCTTCATATTGTTCCTATGATGTTACCAATCCAAAATACGTTGGCAATCAAAGTCCCGTACGTATCGATTAACCGTATTCGCACGAATTTGTACAGTTTATAGTTTAATAGTTGCTTAACAATGACTTAATTCCGATAGGTTAACGAACAAAGAGAACCGCTGAAGAGGGAATTCCGTAGAAGAACAGACGGTCGACAACAAACACGAGCCAGCCGTGCGGCGATAAGAGACTACTCTATCACCCAGTGTGCCCAGATCGACGACGACAACGTATCCGCGTTACAACAAGTGACCAAAGGCGGTGGCGGGTTAACGTTAGCCTCTCAATGGAAATCGCAATTTGACGACTCCGAGGAGACCGACAACGAATGGAAAGGAGAGAATTTACAGAGTCCTGAACATAAAGGGGCCACTTTGCCAGTTATAGTACCGCAGGTAAATTTAATTCTAAATTTTCTAAGACTTGTTTTAAATTTCCTGCAGACATATTTTTGGTAAAAAAAATAAAAGGAGACATCTAATGCAAGAAGAAGTGTATATTTTTTTATTAACTTACGGATGAAATATTTAATATTCTAGTCACGTCTGGCCAGTGTCCATGCCCTCGTTTGATGCGACAGTTGTTACCTGCCACAGAATCGAATCAACCCTTTATATGCCACCGTTCGAAAGTTTACGCGTGTTTCTGCATTATTTGTCATCACTCGTCTTGCCTGTCTTTTCGATATCTGTGATATATATACATATATATTTGATTACGTAGATGAGTTTACGAATACTTCTTGATTCTCCACGCCTTTAGGAGTTACAAATAACTTGGTTCTGTCATGTAATTTATTGTAGTTGGTAGAGACGCATGCGTTACAAAGAGAATATCAAACTAAGCTAGAAACGCAGAATCAGAAAGAATTGCGTGCGTGTTTGTTCACCTTATACTTTTCTTACATGTTTTCGTTTGAGTGAAGCAACAATTCAACAGATGTGTATACATATATATATGCCAGTTACGCATACATGTGCATATCCAATAGGTTTGCAATTGTTTGTGTTTTTACCACATTTGTATATACAGTCGACAGTTGTCAGTGATGCTGTGACTACCGCATCTTCAGTGCCTGCGTCTATCGATGCGAAAACAGCGGTGGTTCAATCAGCCACATCGGTTATGTCTCATCAGCATTCGATTGTACCTTCCGCCCTGTCTCGAATCAGCGAAGATTCTCCAAAACCTTCGGTTCCTCATCGATGCTTGAACATTGCTGGCATCGAAAAATATCCAGATCTCCAAGGGGCGCTCCCGAGTGCTTGGAGTGTTCCAGCGTTAGCGCCACATGTACGCGCCAATCTCGAAGCCCCGTTGGTTTGTATACACATCTATCCTAGGCATATCCACTACTAGTATTGTGAAGTTGATTGGGATCGTTGGACTAACTCGTTTTTGGACAGGTTCAACAAGCTGCGTTCGACGATCTGTTCTACGAGGTTGACGTAATGAGGAATATCGCAACTCGTTACGACGAACCAAGACAAAGTCCGCCACCTCGACGAGCGAGCGTACCGGCGGTTGCTTTTTCACCCCCCAACACAATGCCTAGTACACCTGGTGGGGAAGAAGAAGAGGCGGGTGCGGTGGCGGGTAGACTGGAAATTAGGGTCGTGGACGCGACGGCTGGTGCTACCGTTGTTCAAACTACCACCGACAGAGAACCGATGCAGAGTAAGTATGCCAATTGTTTGCTGCGATAGATTACACGTGTCTTCCCCGTTTCCCTGGTCTCTCTTGTCTTCCGTGTTTTCCGTGTCTTCCGTATTTTCCACGTTCTCCGTATTTTTCCGTGTCTCCGGCGAGTTCCTCTACTTAACGCCCACCGCCCAGTTTATTTAAACTACTATAATATACGTTTGCGCCTGCCTGCTTCTTTTTCGCCTTATTTCCTCATCATCCATCTGGCCGAAAGAAACAAGCTTTCTAGCATCGCAGACACTTCGTTTCACAGTAACTTTCTCTTCGTTCAAACACATTTCTCGGCAACGAAGACAACAATTTTGTGATTCGACAGGAAGCATGGCAAACGGTACAGTGGATAGTCCAGCTGGCCCTAATCCAGGATCGGAAGAGTCGTCGGTATACGACGATGCTGTCGAGAATCGGCCACCTGCCGATGCTGTCGTATCGGCACATAAGGAAAACAATACCACAACCGTCTCGGCCACTATATCGAACATAGTAGCCACTCGTGAATATAAGAACAATAAAGAAAAGGAAGCTCCTTGTAGGATCTATAACACTGTCAGTAAAATACCGGTCCCGGTTAAAAGTCCCAGATGTTCGCTATCAGAGTCTACTCCAGAAACGAATACTCCGAATACCAGGACTTGCGTGGCTAACGAAATCGAAAAATCGTCTACACCCGCGGCTATAACCAGGCAAATAGATGCTAGTTAGTAAGCCTTTTTTCGATTAAATTGTAATCGTACGATTCTCTTTCGAGGATCGCTAATGCGACTCGCGATTCACTGTATACGTAGTTTCGTTTTATTCTGTTTCGTTTTGCTATTAGATTTTCGAACTAATGCAATTCAAGTAATCGAACCGGGACACGTGCCTAATATTGCGTTGCGTGAATCGTAAATCGATCCCGTAAGTCGTAAACGTTGCCACAATTTAAAAAGTAACGAATGCTTAAAACAAGTAACAGAATATTAAGAGGAAATTAAGAAAAAAAAAGAGAACAAATAAGTTAATATACTCGATTATAGGTATTATAATTGCAAAATGTAGATATTTACGAATCCTGTCTCGAGTTACCGTACAAGTAGCTGCATCACGGTTGTTTCACTATTTTTCCGTAGTTGAAAATTTTCCAAAGTTTTTCGATCGAGGCGCGTTCTAATCCAAGAACAGCCAGGCCATTCGATAAACTTTTCGTTTTCTTTTCCAAAGTGTTTGCGTATGGTAGTACGGTCCAGGTAAACGCAAACGAACTAGAAAAGTAAAGTTGAATGAAAGAAAGGCGAGAAAGGAGGAGAAGGAAATGGAAAGGAAGGTCTGCGCGCTTGGTTAACCGTATTTGTTTCGAATGAGCTGATTTGTCAGAAATAATGCCGCGGGTATAGCGATTTGTATCGATACTAACATTGGCAAATTTTAGCTATCAAAGGCAAACCCTTGACAGCGGCCAGGATCTCGGAACCCCAGCAACTACGCCGATGCGCAACCTTGCCCGACGCACGACCGATCTTTTCACCGTTAACGTCGGCTAATTCGACCGAAGACATAAATTTAACCGGATGCACTCCTGCGTTACGTCGCCGAAGGGAAAGCGAGAAATACATGACGGATGCTAGTCAAAAATATCTGCGATTCCAAACGAGATTGCAGCGCATGGTCAGACCCAATTCTGAAATACTGTCCCGATATTCTCCAAGAGGAGTACCGTCGCACCTCCTAGGAGAAGCAGCCAAACAAACAGAAGAGAGTAGCAACAGCGATTCCGAAAGCAGTGGACCACCGAATGCTCAGCCTCCGCCACCTCCCACGTCCTTGCCTCCTCATGTTGCAGAAAATAATGCCAGGTACGTTTCTTCCTCATTGCTGGCCGTGAATCTTCTAGTGTCGATCGCTGATAATTATCGCCGATGGTCATTGATACACGTATCTACGTATGTACGTACGTTCCGATTTACAGATGCCGCAGATTTCGACCTATACCGGACGCAACGATAGTCAGCCGAGAATCGTGAGGTACAGCGTCGACGACGAAAAGGAAACCGGTCTGTTTCTTTATAATATCACGATCACAGCAGAACATTGCGATCTGTTGTTTCGTCGAACGTGCTAAGTTTTCTTTCCACGTAGTGCGAAAGAAACCATCCGCAACTGGCCATTTTACGGCATTTGGATTGTGCGATACTCGTACAACAACGCCGTGCCGCCGAACAATCGTTCAGCCTCGAAGCGTAAAACAAACTGAACGGAATAATCGATCAAACAAGAAAAAACGATCCACACGTTGAAATTGCTTTTCTGTACGAGCAAGCGATTTTAATTATTTTTCTTTGCGAACGTTACACGTTCTCAGAACAGCACGGTTCAATTAGATTCGAGAAATTTTCGTAATTTTAGCTCGACGCATGTAGGCGGCTATGCATCTACGCGTTCGTCTAACGATTTATTAATTCAGTCCATCCGTATGCGTTGAGCGTATCGTTTATTTTCAATGCAGAATTCTCTCGCGAAACGCGAACATTATATGAATTGGTGGTGCTTCAAAGATTACACTTCCTAGTCCTTAAATGCGTCCGATGATAATTACAATAAATATTAATGATTATGTGTAAATGATGCACGTTACTACAATGCGATAACGGCGTTTTCGAAAAGATGTCGGGAAAGTTGTCTGCGTTAACGACGAGAACAAATTCTTCCTGCACACTCTTCTTTCCATCTATCTATGTCTGTCTTTGCCTCTCTCTCTCTCTCTCTCTCTCTCTCTCTCTCTCTCTCTCTCTCTTTATTTCTTTCTCTCTTTCTATCTCTTTCTTTTTCTTGTTTCTTTCTCTTCACGAGTTACTATTACGTGCCGTTCCTGTTCATTTTGTGAGACGTCGAAACATTACCGATAACGCTTAACAGATTCTTCCTAAAGCGTAGCTTGATCTTTTCCGTTTATTTCGTTGGAGCTTTCGGTAGTTTGTACGATGAAAAGAGCTTGCACCGATTCCGTTCGATGTACTTTAGCGACTCTGCTTCTACGATAACGACGTTGAATATATTGGAAACTAGTTCAAAACCGATATAGAATCGGTTACGCGTACACGCGTTACTGTGATTTCGTTTCGGTATTTTAGATCGATTACGTTTGGATACGTTTGATTGTCTCCGAAACGTGCGTACGCGCCATGTATATATACGTGCACACGTGCATACAGGGGAATATGATCTCTTTGAAAAACCACCATCGTGTACGTGTGGGGAAGAGGGTTCGCTAACTATGATATCGATGAAAGAAACCGCGCGTTAATGAACTATTTACGTTTGTGAGAAAACTGTCGAGGGGAAATAGAGAGAGGAACAGTATCAGACACGTAAACAGAGTACTCGAAAAAGCTACAGTTAGATTTATATGTAATAGGATTACGCGTATTTGTCTTGCACTTCCCGGTAACGTGATTTTTCCAGACAGTTACGAATTCGCAGTGAAATGGAATCTAGTGATGCATAAAACTAGTCAAGTAGATCCTCTAGTATTCCATTACTAAAACCAAATTCGCGCATAGAGTTATACATACCTATATTGTATTTGTACAAAGTAGTTAAGGGTTTATTTTGTGCAATGGTCGCAAGAACGTTGACGAACGATACGGTACGATGAAATAGCTTTAACTTTGAAGAATCGTGAAATTCATTTGCGTCGTAAAGATGTGTAAAGTACACAGACAAAAGAATCAACTGAGACACGTAGGCGCAATAGAGACAAACAATCGACTGAATCAAGTCTACACGAGTGTATGAATCTGTGTATGTACGTATATTCTTCTGTACGTATATTGTTACAACTTGGACAGCGCAATATCTGTTCTTGGATCTCGAGATGATTACGATCACGAAATATCTTGTACGAATATACAGAATTTCGAATGCAACGACAGTAAGGCGCGCAAGCAAAATCAACTCTTGTGTAAATCAGTAATGGATCTGTAATCAAAGGTCAAATGTATGTTTGAATGTAAACAAACACGCATAATACAACTCATTGGACGTATCCCCTATTATATATTTAATTTTGTAAACAGAAAGACCGCGCAGCAAAATACTTATACGATTCATCTTGACGATTCGCAGCTTCATGAAAATAAACAGAATGTTTTTTGTTTTTGAAAACGTAGAGATGTAAAAATTTATTGACTTTAGTTCACCAAGGATCGGAACAGTTACTCTCTGAAAGTTGAACTCCCGAATATCTCGAATCCTCAGATCGTTCACAGATGCATCAACTCGACTCAATCAGTTTCTTATACCTCTAGCAAGTTCAGCGTTTTTCTTTAGTTAGAAACAATTTAAATTTACCGCCATCAATGGACTTGTGGCAAAATTCCGAATTTGTACGGCGCTAATTAGGCCGGTGGCAAAACGCTCAAACTATTAGCCAACCAGTGGCTCCTCTTTTGTTAAAATCATGAAGCTTCTTTCGAGGTCCGTACAGCGCCAATTGGGCCATCGGCAGAACGCTCAAACTATTGGCCAAATTACCAACAGTCAAACATATGGACCTCAGAAGAAGTTTCATGATTTTGCCACAGGAGGCGCCACAAACTGCTCAGCGGCGGTAAATTTGAATTGATTGGTGTTCGAGAAGAGTAAAGTAGGTATTGTTTTTGAATCAGCTGCGGAATGTTTATCTCGGTTCGGTATTCTGAAAATATTGGTCCCAGTTTTTCATGACTACTGGGAGTGCTGGCGTAGCTCCGTGTAATCTCGAAATATTCTTCGGTTTGTTCGAAATAGTCAAAATCATTTACGGTAGTCTCGATATCGGTTTATTTTCTCGGAAGAGAGGCAGGGATTAATGACTAAACAATAGGCTCTTGAAATTATCGACTTGCCAGTGTATCACGTTTATAAGTGCCTGCTATAAATTGCATATTACGAAACTACGTTTCGACCGTACCATTTTGATATCATTGCACGTATTACGAAACTCGCAGTTTATCTACTCTTCCCTTTGTCAAGCGAAACACGGTAGATCGAACAAGTGTTAACATATTTATCGATACAATGGCATATACATAATACGTACTTTAGACAAAACTTAGATAAAAGGTTATAGATAAGGGGAGGTCCTAGCAATGTTACTTTAATACTTTTAAGCGAGATTCTGAACTTTTGCAAGTGAAAAGAAAATAGCTTATCTAATCTCTGTTATCCATTACGCGAAATTGCGATCACAGCATGTTCACGATATCTCCACGCGACAGTTTCCTCTATCTATATGATCGCTAAATTTTCCAAACAAAATCTTTCTTTACAACAACGAGCAGCACGACTAACTAGATATGAGTGTATAAAAAGCTTAGATCGCTGGTTGAAGTTCCAAATACGCGATTATCTTTCTTCGGTTCGATCGGACGATCGATTATACTGTACACGTTTCGAAGAATCCCGTTATCGTTGTCATTGGTTGACTTCGTCGAAATTAGAGATCATACCCTACGTTGTGTTTAGTATAATTTGAAATTGCGATTACTTCTCCATAACACAGTGATTAATTTGTTAGGAATGTTTCGCATCTTCTCATCGATGCGTCATCATTGTGTACATAGACGTAAAAATGGGAACTGCGCAAACTCGACGATTCTACGTTTCTACATTTGTGGAAGAAGCTTATCGTTCGATGTGAACACAATGACTAACGAAGGAGCTGTTTGTATATCGGAACGATACAAACATTCGACTAAACAGTTGCACATTTGAAAACAAAATTGACAAAAATTTGATCGATCCGATCCCGTCGATTTTGGAGATGTAACCATTGAACTCTGTGGTCGAGTACCGTGTACATTGTGTAGATCGTACTTGGAAGATTAATCGTTGTTCACTCGTGCGCGGGAAACTGATATTTTGAATACAAGACCGTACAATAAATGTATTAATCCCGGATTTGATCTAAATTACAGGATTCAATTTTAACGACAAATGGATAGAAATACCGGTCTATTTCGTTGACCAACGATAAACCTTATGTTCCGATAGGTAAAATGCGCGCGCGCAAGCGCACCACCGGCTGACTACGTGTCTACACGTGAGGTAGTAACGTTGAGCCGATGATAAATAGAATCCTTGATGCATACATAAGTTCGGAATTGTGGCACGTATGTATATACAACGTGCGTACGCATACAGATGGAGACGCATCCGTACTTGGGGCAGGCAACGCGAGCGGCGCTGACGTCGCTAAGAAATGACGGAGAAGCGGGGAGGAATCTGGACGTTGATTGGCTAGCGCTTGCAACTGTATGATGGAACTGCGTGTCCCATCTCAATCTCTCTCTTGGTAGGTGCTTGCTTCCATATTCGTGTTGACTCGTGCACGAATACGAACATCGTACGCATACGCGGTCGGTACTCTCTTTCTGTAGTTGTGCTTCGACGAATCCGTATCTCGAAACTCGAATCACAAAAATTCTTCTTACCACTTGCACCTAAAAGAATCTTCGTTCGGTGGGAAGAAATACTGCGTAGAGAAAGCTCGCGGATCCCATATTTGTGTTCGTAGTGGTCGATCTTAAGAGACAATCTTGTATGTATATATACATATATATTTAACGGAGGTGTAGTAACTGCTCGTATTTTATTGAGAAATTCGAGAAGCAACGGTGATTGAATCGGAATCGATTCAAACGGTCTGCTTGATCGCCAGTGAATTTCCGTCGTCCTTTGACAGAACACAGGCAGCTCGCAGTTCCAAGGCCCAGAAATTTGGCCTCGCAAGGCTACTGCTATATTTTAGCATTCTACGTACTAACGTGCTGCATCCGCTATCGTGATTCTAACCTCGTTCACGTAACAACTTTGCGGGAGCACTGTTGGAAATACCCTCTGAACAAGGAACGGCGACTGTGGAAAGCGGAAAGCAAAATACAGAAAGTAGAACGCAGACAACAAACAGCCAGTAACGAATAACAATCTATTCGCGCAACGGTTGCTCGCACTCGACAATTTAGTTGCTCTCAAGCTACAACAGAGTAGTCAAAGTGCAGGGAGATCAGGCAGAAGCTGCACCGCACCATTCTAAACGTTTCCAGCTACCGATAACGAAGAAAATGGGTTTGGGATACAAGGTGCGTAAACAATTGCATCGTTTCGTCAGATTCTCTCTCTGTTCGTATTTCTCTCTCAGATTATCCTATTAGAACCTTGTATCCGATATTTGTCTTGTTTCCCCGTTAACAAAAACGCTAGTTTCCGTTTAGCATTGTTGTGCCATGCCGTGCCGTGCCGTACCGTGATTTCGTACGGTTACGTACGAGCAGGCGGAGATAGCCAGAGAAACGAACGCGTTATCTTCGAAGGATAAGCATGCGCGACTAAATTCTAATCAAATATTATACTTTTTTATCCAGGCATGATCTATGCGTGTTTCCGCGATTGTTTGAAATAAACATGTACACGGCTACGAAAGGCTTGAAAATATTTAGCGAATAGCAAATACAGGGGAGGAAAACTTGAGCTTAAAATCTTGCAGATTATTCGATCTCTTGTTCGCCTTTTACAAACGAGGAAAATGACTGAAACTACGCAGCTGCAGCGTCTGTCGATCACACACCCTCGTCGAACAATTTTTCCATTCGTAGCCGCGTTGGACTGTAATCTATAATCGTCATAATATGTACGCGTGCTCGCGTGGTTTTCAAATTATTTGAAATTTGATTAGAATTCGACCGATCGTATGGCAACGTTAGGGATGCTGACGGATTTCGATTCCTTTTATCCTTCGAAAAGCAATCGAAACCGGCGTATCCCGAGGTCCTTTCGACGGCGTGCACAGATCTTTCAAAAGAAAACTAAATCGTCTGGCGGCCTTCGCATAGCGTTTTGTTCGTCAAACGATAATTGCTTCCATCTCGGAACTCGTGTTCTCGTTATGATCTCTCAGTGTATTACGTAATGGTGAGAAAATTGCCGAGAATTCTGAGAATTTGAGGAAAACGTGTACGAATCGTTCCGTTCCCAACATGAATTAATAAGGTTAACCGAAAGACCATCGTGCTACGAGATGATAAATGCAAATGTAATACACTACATTCGAAACCCTCGTTGTAGATGTAGATGATAGTTGTTTCCGCGTTCCGCTCGATAGGAGCACAAAATAATTACCATCGTTACGAATACGGCCGCGGTACTTGGATTAAACGGAACGATCGCGTTCGCATTTACGTTTAATCGGCTTTCGCAGAAATCTTACATAACAAACATTATTCTATAGAATGTTTTGCCGGTGACGAACGATTAGTTTTCACGATAAAATTGGAAACGAGCGTTTTAAATCAGGGTGTGTGGCGGCGGCGCAGCTTGCCATTTAACAATCTTTGTCACGAGGCCAGCGGTGCAACAATGACCGTGACACGACGCGTATCGCGCGTAAATAGTGTAAACACCCAGCGGAGAAGGTTGAAAAAGTCTGAATCGATAAATACATCTGCATTGTCATTTGGTCGAAACGAGCGCGATAACGAGATATGGGCAAGGACTGCTGAATAATCGCAGAACTACTTCTTTCGATTCTTCAACATAGTTTCGCGCGCACTTTTTTACATTTCTACGTATGTTGCGTAGAGGCAGATAACGTTGCCGACTTTTTCGGCAACAATTCCAAACGGAACGATCGTATTTTTTAATTCCATCGACCGGTGATTCTCCGCAATTAGCAACGACAGAAACGATAGTTGACGCCGTGAGCGCGGTGCCCGTTAAGAAATTGTCGCAAAACATGACGCTGGCAATACGCAGGACGAAATATCGATCGTTAGTTTCGCGCAAGTCTGTTCGACCATCATGTCGGAGCAAGCCAACAAGACCTAAGAAATGCGGCGCGTCCCCGGCGTATGTTTCCGTCGCTCTTGACTTTTCGTATAGCCAATCGGCGATGGAACGTTGTCGGATCGATCGCAACACGTAAGAAGTCGATTAGAAGTGGAATCGAAAAATTGAAAAATAGGGAGGTGGAGAGAGAGAATAGGAAAGCCACGTTTGCGCTGCGTGAACGGAGACGCGCCGGTCTTTGTACCCGAGACCGGCTGAAACATAGCGAATGAGACGTTAACCGATCGCTTGCTGCTACTGCGTGTGTGTTTGCGTATGTATATATATATATATATATGTATGTATAATTATGCTTACGCATATGAGCCACGCGATTAGGTTGACTTTCAAGCTCCGTGTCCGAGATCTGATCCAACCGGCGACGCGAAAAGCTTTGCGCGGCTATGATTTCAGCCTTCTTTCGTTTGGTCTTTTCGTCAAACGCGTGATTAATCGTGTCGTTCTTTTTGTGCGTTAGATGTCCGAGGAGAACCCCGAGATGAGGGAAATGGCAGCACGCATATGTCGCGATTACCTTCACGGAGTTTGGAAGCAGGTTACAGCGGAGAATATTGCTCTGAAGCGTATCAGGTGAGTAGCAGACCAGCTGCAAGGGGAATAACGCGCGTCGCTCGTGCTTAGAGCTATGGCAGCGTTATTAGCCGAGCAGCAGACCCGGTTGCATAAAACAAAGGTATTTGGAACACGCGTATTCTCGTCTCGTCTCGCCCCGTCTCGCGAAGGCGAGGCGTGGCGGAGCGAGGCGAGGAATCAGAACTCCGCGTCCTCGTGTACAGGCAAAACTCGCGCGGCACACGCGGACAGACGGTGGAATAACGAAATGTTTGTTGGGCTATTGCAGCGGCGGGCTCAGCAATTGGCTGTACAACGTTCAACTTCCTAGCGGAGCCGTTCCGATTCGCAGTGAACCGCGACAAGTTCTGTTGCGGTTATACGGTCAAGTGCACGGGGAGAGAGCGCTCGAGGGGTTGATCACAGAGTCCGTGATCTTCACGTTGCTGTCCGAAAGGCGGCTCGGACCAAAGTTGCACGGTATATTCCCCGGTGGTCGCATCGAGGAGTATATACCCGCCAGACCACTCCTCACCAAAGAATTGGCCGATCCGACCTTGAGCTCGATGATCGCCGAGAAAATGGGACAGATTCACATGATGCAGGTGCCCATAAGCAAAGAGCCGACCTGGCTGTGGGACACCATGAGCAAATGGTTGGACACGGCGACCGATATCCTCGAAAACGTCGAGGACATAGACGACCGACACGCGAAGAACGTTAACGCGATACGATCGATCGACCTAGACCATGAGATCGATTGGTTCAGGTGAGCACAGGAAACCGGGCGAATCGGATTCGATCGAGTAATCACGTTTCGCGACATATCGCGCCCATGTTCGATAACGAAAAAAAAACACGTTGGAATGTTTCCAGATCTTTGGCCACGCGGCAAAAACATCCGGTTGTGTTTTGTCACAACGACATGCAGGAAGGTAACATATTGTTGAAACAGAACACGCGTAAACCGGAACTGGTTCTTATCGACTTTGAGTACTGTTCTTACAACTACCGAGGATTCGATGTAGCGAATCACTTCGTCGAGTGGCAATACGATTACACGGCGGCCGAATATCCTTTCTTTCATGAACGCTCGGGATCCGGACCTACGGAAGAGCAGAAGGTACGTGTCGGTGATCGACGGCTCCAATACTCAAACCATTAAAGAATATTTCAAGAGGGGTAAGACGTCTCTATCCTTCGATACGTATACGTATACGTCTCTACGTCAACGCGTACGCATACGTATTTTTTTGCTTACCGATTTGTTGCTCGTTTTAAAAAGAAACTCGATTTACGTTTCGTACGTAATCGGACGGCGAGTATGCGATTTTATGTCGCAACGATAAGTGTCGAAGATACTGATAACGATAACGATAACGATAAGAGTTAATGACCACGATAAAAGCTGTTCCGAGTGCTCACGGAATCGATCAATGAAATTTCAGTAGCTAGGCGTTCGGCCGAATCGGAGTTGAAAGCAAACGTTAACAAATCGAGAAATTTGTAACGGAACCGCCCGGCACTCTCTCTATTGAATCGTTCCAGTGACGCACGATATCGATGAGAAGAATACACTAGATTTCGTTTGTTAAAGCCGCGGTGAACTTTACACGTTTGTTGGATATTCCGGGTTTTAGAGGACGACGTTCTCTTGCAGGACACGTTGGCTCCGAGACTGTTCGTTGACACCTCTACGCTGACTTTCAGCGAACAAGATTTTCATTCGATTGAATACAATGCCGTTCGTTCGTCGAATCTCGCCTCGCTGATAGATTCAAATGTCCTGCAGGAGCTTCGACGCCGATTCTCAATTTTGTTCACGTTCGCGACAACATACTCGAGTAGGATGTATCTTGAATTCTTGCCTGGCAAATCCACTCCAAACACCCATCACCGATCATCACCTGTCACACGTATCCACGGACCACACCGTTACACCATACACCATGCATACCATACGCCATACGCCATAAGCCATTGGCCATTGGCCATTCCTGTTTCTCCTAATCGTCAGAGTCTCCCTAGCTAGTCTACCGTTTGACGCAAAATCATAAGATAAGATAAGATGATAAGATGTCGAGCGCATAAGAGATGATACGCGCGAAGAAGAATACGTATAGCGTCGTAACTGTACATTGTACATCGTACATTGTACATTGTACATTGTACATACTCGGTCGAGCGAATTCGAGAGCTTTCGAGTGCTGATCGAGGACTGGGTTGGCGTGTGCTGCGTGTGTATATATTAGTTTCACAGGACCACGTTCGGTGAGACAAGGCTGATGCCTGCGATCGGCTAATACGGAATAATGGGCGGCATATCGATCTGCCAATGCGATGATGGAACCTGTGTGTCTCGCACCGCACGTTGTGGAACCAGAACGACCGGTGCCACCATCACCCATCTTTGCAACATCAGTCCCGTACCTGCGCATCTACGACTCTAGAGTACTTCTTCTACACGCACTCTCGATAGTCGGTCCATAAATGTACAGTGTCTTATGGGTGGTAAAATCGCGTTATTTCCAATTAAGACACTTCACTCAAATCACCGCAAATGCAAATTATACAACATATCCGCTTTCCGCATTATGCTAGAATATCCTGCTCCCCCACGAGCCGCGTATTTATTCCCATATTTATTCTATTCGGAGAAAATTCACACGAGTTTTCGATCCGCTAAGTATTAACTCTATACATACGCGTTTTTTCTAGATTCACGCAAGTACAAACGTATACGCCCTTGTCGGAAAGTCTTATCTTTAGCAAAAAATTTACTCAAATTTCTCCTCTACGAATCTATTACGCGTTCGCACACACACGCGTACGTCGCATGCGTACCAACGCGTGTATTACTATTTGTACCTGTCGCGTAGTTCGGTCTCAATCGTCGCGAGCATCGTACTGTTTACTATCTCTTTCTCTCTCTTTTTCTACATAGATATGTATATAAAAAGAGAGGGAGATTATTTATACGATTTAACTACGTACGCGTGTATGCGCGCACGTGTACGCATACGCATATGATACGTAAATCACTTATCTTTTCACGTATCGTTTGATAATTATTTTACTCTCTTTCTAATTCATTTTTTTGTTTGCATTTAATCGCTTCGTTTTTTTTTGACAGCTCAACTTCATAAAAAGTTATTTAAGAACGGTCGGGAAAGAAGGCGCGTCGGAAGAAGAGCGCGTGATGGCGGAAATCAAAATATTTTCATTGGCCAGCCATTTGTTTTGGGGCTTGTGGAGCATCGTCAACGCAAAACTTTCCGAAATTCCATTCGGATATTGGGTAAGTTCGAAACTGTTGCTTTCGTTCCCGCAACATCTGTCACCGTAATCTACTGAACTGTATCTACCATATACTGTATCGCGTTGCAGGATTACGCGGTCTCCAGATTACAAAAATACCAATATCTAAAGGAAAAAATGATCTTGTCGGGAACGCCGATGTCTACGCCAGCATCGACGCCGACGCCGACCAGGGAATCCACCGCCATGGACACAAACATAAATACAATCGATTGAAAAGATGAAATGCTCACCCGTTACGACGTGACGTGGAGAGATTTTCACATCGTCGATGCGACTGCAAAGTTTGTCTGCTACATTTTCGTGTGCTCGTGATCGTCTTGCCAGAGGATCGCGGTGCATCGCGGTGTTTTCTCGTCGAAAATCGTGATACGTGTGTCAAACGTGCTTTCGAATTAGTCCAAGGAAGAGAGAAAGAGAATTCGGAATGCCAACTGACTGATCATGCAGAGATTCAGGAAAAGGATCGAGAGATAGAGAGGAAGAGAGAGAGAGAGAGAGGGAGAGATGGAACGAGTCGATTGGAGGGCGTTGCATTACGCGTTACAAATGTGATATAGGATAAGCGTAGACAGAAAAGGTGTACAACGTTATTATATTTTAACACCGCGTCAACTTTTCAGGGAAATGTTGCTCAATTTCCGAGTCAGGCTGTCGACCTGTTCAGCCGTACCCTAGGAATTGGTGGCATAGGATATTCTTATTGTTTACGAATAAGGTCGTGCGTACCAGCACCAGGCACTCGCGCTCTCACTCTCACTTGCACTAGCACTAGCAATAGCACTAGCACTCGTGCGCGCGACATGCGACACGCGTACTTAAGTATGTAGAAGATGAGTGCATGTATCTTCCTATACACAACTGATTTGTACGTGATTACAACTTCGTTGTACCTGGATTCGACTTTTCTTCTTTTTTTTTTTTTAATTCTACTCTAGTTACATTCGGAATAGAAAACCGCAATGAATCGTGCCTTGATCGTATCACGCAACATACGTATGTACTTAACGATATTTACGTCGCGCTTCTTAACGTTGACCGAAGAATCTTCAGGTCAGATCTAAGGAACGAAGAAACTAATACTAACGATAACGATAATAGTAACTATAATATTAGTTGACAGATATTAACGAATAGACGCATTTTAGGCTGATCTTTTGTCGTTGCTAGAAAACGAACGGTTTGTTCGTCGAATAACCATCGGAAATCGTGCGTTGCGATTCAACCATGTGTTTGTTTCCTTTGTAATATTTTTACGGTTGTCACGCATATTTTTCAAATACTATACCTCTCTCAGTGATCAAAGTACCATATTTTAATAAATTTCGAGCGAATCTTTTATATTTTGGTAGTTTTATGAACCATCGATCTTCTTGTCCTCGCTTCCCTCAGCAAGGCTCGCATCGGACGTGAAAAGGTAGATATTAATCGAAAAGCGTCGCATACGGCCGTTACATGTATTTCTAAATTTCTACGGTAGTTCGTTTCGGAGACGGCGCATTAAAAGCCCGCGTTGGAAATTCAACGGCGGTTGCAATGTTGCCAAAGCGTCCTCGCTGAACGCGAAAACTCGGCAAGCCCATAGTTTTCGAGCACGCACCGTACAACTCGACGAAGCACAGAAGTAAACGCAGTCCTTTCGTCGTTAGTTCGCCGAAGACGCATTTCTGTTGTTTCTGCAACATGGATTGCATTTCATGAAACACGAAACACTTTAGTGATCGAGTAATCTCTCGTTCCCGACGTTTCCGTTATGGTATCGTGCAAGGATTGAAAACTCAGGGAAGCGATTGCTAAATAAATGATTTATTTTCTTTTCGACGGTAACGCTATTTGTTGAAAAGTTGTTAGAAACGCGTCATCGTGAATGCAGCGTTTCGATCCGATGAGACGTCCTAAAATCGTTACAATGGCGTATGCGGCATGCTTATGGCTCATCGTATCGTTCGGCGTTCACCATCGGTTAGCGTTAACTTACTTCCGGTCATTGCGCGATATAGAAAATATAGCATCTTACGAGTATCACGTGTCACAGAATACAAACGCGAGTAGAATGTTACCTACAACTTTAATACATGTACTGGTCTAGAACAATTCCAGGTCTGCTTGTTCGACGAACTGTTTCGTTTTTTGTGCGCTATAGTTTTGTGTAAAGTGTAAAGTAGAAAGGTCTTTTCTCTGCTTGGCGAAAAAAGAGGCGCGTACGCCTGTTTCGAAATGAAAAGAAACAAAGGGTTGAGACGTGCCCGACATCGACCCGATAATTGTAATCGAAAATTTGGCGAATCGAAAGTGCCCAAGGAGGGATTGGTCGAGGAAGTAGGTGAAAGAGAGGGCAAATTGAGAAAAACGTGAGATAAAGGCGGCGTCACGAATCGATACGGAACGATTAGGATTACGAGTGCGATTAAAAGAAGCGGAGCAAAGTGAACCAAGAGCGCAGAGTACGTAAATGGAGTTCAGTCGAGCAAGTTCGCGTCGCGTTGCGGCGTTTAGTGGATTTTAACGATGCCACCGGTACCCAAGGCAGCACCCGCGAGCAGAGCCTGCGTACCGATCAGAGAACCTTGTCTGAGTCCGAGCCCACCGTGGAGTCCTCCGAGACCCAGCAAACCTGCGTTGGCAGCTACGAGATTCGTGGTGGCCACCGTTGGTCCCGCCAGTAACTGAAATCGATGAAATTGTTTCGATTGTCAGCCGTTTGTTACCATTATTACGATTCGGGAGTGAAGGCACTTAAGAGAGTTAAGGGGGAATGGCACACGCCTGCCCCGAACGAACCTGAGGTCGGACAGCGACCGCAGCAGCGGTGGCCGGTGCAGCCGCGATCACTGATGCCGCCGGCCGCGCCGCGATAACAGGTTGCACGGTCCTCACCGTGATGCTCGGGTCCTTTTGAACGATGGCGTTGAAACCGTTGATGGGATCGGCGGCATAGGACACCACGCGTCGAGAGCCGTCCGGTTCGATCAGGCTGTAGCTGCCCTGGACCACGTCACCGTTCCGAGTCTCTTCCTGGGCCTTGTTGTCGCCTGAAACAAGCTCGAGTTACTCCTGCGATTCGAAAGAAAAGAAAACCAGTCGTTTCCTGGCAGAGGAAGGCTCGTCAGCCGACTGCGAGATACCTGTTAATCCGTCTGCCACGCTGTAACTGAAACTGTACTGCGGATTCGGGTCGTAATTCTCGGCCCTTACGACCGCCGCCTGGGCTGGAATCGCAGCCACCGTGGCTCCAGCATGCCCGATGATCCCAGCGTGGCCGACGCTCATTAAACTGGCCAGGTAACAGAGAATCTGGAAACATCGGAACGAATCGACAATGTTCTATCAGATCTGTTTTGTGCAAATCGCGAGCTTCGAATTTGACTGAAACAGAAACAGGAAAAGAAATTACTTTGATGTCCATGTCGTCAAATGCTTTGCCGGCACGATGCTATGCGGTGCAGTCCGATGTGGTGCGATGTGTTTCTTTGACAACTGCGTGCCGTTGATTCCCGGTAGCGAGGATTTTATACCCGTTTGGTCCAAGTTGACCCCACCCAGGATTCTTCTGCGACGACATGTAGTTACACACGCCCCACTGTATCGGCAACGCATACTCGGTTGCTTGCTTGCTTACTTGCTTACATCGGAATCGTTGTTTCTTATGCGTGTTTGCAGGTGACTGCACGACCTCCGATCGTTTTGCCGTCTTTCGTAAGAATAGAATCTTGGTTAGATCCCTCCGAAGGGGGAGTATACTCGTTAATCGATACGAGTGTACTACTTTTGTCGGCAGGAATCTGGATTCATCGAACGTTGCCGCCGATGCCGAAAGACCGACGACGAGACCCTTTGATCTTGGCGGACCGCTCTTTCGGGAATTCGAATAATAGCACGTGTCTTCGTTGACGAAGACGCGGTTCTCTAAAATGAGGAAAGCGGTGAAAAAACGAAAAACTATGTTTACCGTTCGACAATTTAGCCGGCAATTAACAAAAGTGTTAAAGGATTGCACCGGTTAGATCATGCCACAAGCATTAAGCCGTAAACTTAAATCGGAAATTGTAAACCGTAAACTGTAAGCCGCAACCCGCAAGCTATAAGACGACAAAACTACTCGAAAAGGAACGTAATATGTTGCGGTCGGTTTACGAGGGCAGGATCGCGTGACAGCTAATACTAATGTAAGTTAATAATTGGTATGATTGCGCCATTCGGTAACGAAATCTGGGCGTCCCGTCGCGGTGGTAAGCGCTAAAATGTATCGCGTTGTCGGTGTGCTCGATTCGACGCGCGAGGATCGGGTAACTCTAGGAGCGCCCCAAGGAATCACTCAGACTCGAGCGCTCGATTTGCGTAACTTTATCGTTTGCGCGACAACGATTCGATCCGATGCAATCCGCTTCGAGTCATCGTAGGTGTAATATAGATGGGCAAGTTCAGGTTCGTGTACGGTTGCGACAATGAAATCGGACGAGCACGTCGAATCGCCGTGGGTTATTTAATAACGGTAAACTACTCCTACAATTAGGTTATTCGCTGGAGTAGGGATGTCTCTCGCGGTATAAAGAGCATCGATTGTTCCTACGGTTCGCCGTAAACGCTCCGTGACTCTTTGCGAGAAGATTCGCTTTGCCTCGTCTTGGAGAACGATGGTCCCGCATCGAAAACATCGACATTGACGGGATATCGGACGTACTGACCGCTTCCTCCACATTCTTCACATCCTTATTATTTTCCCTCATCTGGATTTTTCTTCGCGAGTTCCGGTCGCACTTTAGGACCTTGCGACTTTAAGACAAATAAAAAGAACCTACCCCTTCTTTTGGTTAGTCGGATTTTTCCTCCCTACTCGCGCATATATTCGTCGATACCTGTGTATACTTGTGACCACCGTGACGAATCCCTTTCCGATATTAGGCGCGATCATTAGTACCTAATAATAGTACGCGATTGTACCTGTCTACAAGCCAGCCCGCTGCTCTCGCATTCGCACGCACACGCGCACGCGAACGCTACGCGTGTCGGTGCGGTGCCGTGATCAGAAATTTAATGTTGCGGATGTAATAGCGAATATTACAATTGTACGATACGTGTACAGAGTACAAGGTTTACCGGCTTAGGGTTCTCTTACAACATTCGCTGATTGTGACAAGACATAGACGAAACGCGCTGTCTGCAACACGCGTATATACGTCTACATCTATCGTACTGTTCTGAAACAAAATTCAACGTGATCAATAATCTGGCGATATTTGTCCATATTTGAAACGAAACAATGCATAATCGTATACCGGGTATCGTATCCAGCATGAGAAGGTTATATGATTTGTTCCATCGTCAACGTGTCGGCTAATCGGTCCAATATTATATGGGGAACTGAATTGAATGGAAATTCGTCGAAAGTTATAGACAGCGTGTTGAACCAAATGGACGATCCGTCTTCGAAACGTCCGTTTCATCCGAAAGATCCAGCTCATGGCACGCGAAATTACGATGTCGGCGTTTTGAGCAAGAATCAGAAGAGGAAGTTAAATCTCAGAAAGGCAACTGTCAGAAACGAGAATGACATTTATCTGAAAGCGCATCCGGAGATCAAGGCGCTGATCTCCCTTTTACTCAAGTAAGTCTTGCCCTGTTGTTTCTACACGATACGTTGGCATGGCGCCGTGATATCGATGTACGACGATGTTGCCGGGAACGCTTCCCGTTGCAGCTACACCGTGCTCGAAATCCGGCGGTGTCTACGTCTGCCTGGTGTTAATGATCCTATATCAATAGGTAATCGGTAATCTGTTATGCGTAATCTGTACTCGGTACCGTGATCGTTATTGTGTAGATGCGTCCTGCGCAGCCAGCCCAATGTAGATGTGCACGAAACTATGGGCGAATTCTTTAATAGACCACGCCGACAAGTATTGGCGGATCTTCTCGATTACATGTTGCACATCGATCAGTCGGAGGACGTCGAATACGGGTTAAGAGCGGCAATGAAACATTCGAGTATTTCGGTGTCGAACACTGCATTCTGTAATCGATAATCTGTAATGTATCCTTGGATCGATACGACCTGAAATATAAAGATCCGTAAAAGAGAAAGAAAAGAAACAGAGTTGGGACAAAAACTAGAGAATTAAAGTGGGTAGCTCCGGTGCAAATGGTGGAGTCGCAGAAACGTGCACGCGTCGTAAACGCAACCGCTGCCGCGCCACGTATGTACTTCCGTCTAGTTTCCGGTTATTTACGAAAGGAAGTTTACGATTGTTTGATCAGTCAATTAATTTCCGGTGTCAAACGGTATAGGTTGATGACGCTTTCCTTTATTCCCATTAGTCGAGTCCGTGCCGCTATTACCGTCTCTCGTTCGCATTGTCCGAACCGACCCGAACATCGGTTCTCATTTTCCATCGATCCTATTTCCCGCGTATCGTAAAAAGCCATCGTTGCCGGTATCACCGTTAATAATCGTTCGCAACTCGCTACGCACCCGTGCATATACTCGCAACAATGATTTTACCCGCCTGCCGTGCCTACTCGTTTGTGTCGATACAATTTGCACAGGTACGGTACATCCTCGCTATACGGGACATTATTCGTAGAAAGTCCGAATTGAAGTGGTGCATGTCGTTGACGCGTGCACTCTAAAACTGAACGTGCATATGTGCGTAGATAAAGTTCGTATGTGGCGCTTACCCTCGACGATCTAAATAAGTTGAACCCACCTTCTCACAGTCGCAGGATATTTGTTTCTGCCGCGTTCCCGCTACAGTTTATAAATTACAGTTTACGCTGTTCGAGCTACGACGAGGCATAATATAATGGTACAATCTCGCATAATTCAGTAAAGTATACAGGCTCCGGATTCCGAATTTTGAGTCGAACACTATGCGAAGACGGTTTCCCGTATATAGAAATGTCAGTTTGGCAGGTTTCCCAAAGAAAGCGGAATCGACTGGGGCGAGTTAAAAGTTTCTAGGACTGTCGTTGACATCTTGAAGGCTCGACCATAATGCCGCGCGAGTGTCATGGTTGTGCGGTTGAATTGGTGACATTATAAAGAGGAGACATCGGCGAACAGGATCGCATTACGATATTACGATAATGTTTTCTCCGGGAGAGTCGACGACAGAAAAGGACGGAAAACGCGAACGAAAACACAAAGGTTTTCAAAGGGTCGAACATAGATGTATCGAGCACCGATCACCGAGCACCAAGCGCCAAGTTCCGAGCACCGCCGGGCGCCACTGAACGCCGGGAAACGAAAGCCGAAGCGAAACCGAGAACGATCGAGGCTAGACGAATCTGAGCGAACCTCTCCGAAGAGCCGCGTGGTGTCACGGTCGTCAGTCGTCACGGGAGAGCTGACTGCACCGTCGGCCGTCAGTCGTGGCTCGTTCGTCGTGCTCGCGGTTGCGGTGTTTGGTGGTACGCGATTGCGTGTTTCACTCGAGTTTTCCGATTTTCATTTTGCGTGCGACTGCACACGCGCGCGTCGTCGTTCTTTGCTGTTTCGGGATCAAAGTGTGCTCGTGGATAGAAAATGGCAGATGCCACGGCAGAGGAGAGGAATAATGGTCGCCCGGAAGGCATAGAAACGGAGTACGGTTCAACGGTCGGTCACGCAGAGATCGATTTCGGAAGAAACGCCGAGCTACGAAGGAACGGAACGGCTCGCTCGAACGTCGGCTCCAGGCAATAGAGAGAACAAGGAATCGTATCCGAAGCTCGATCGGTCTCCCTCTCTCTCTCTCTCTCACCCTCTGTATCTTTCTCCATCGCTCTCTATCTCGCTTGTTCCAAAATCAGTGCTCGCGTACGGTGGACGGCGGACGGTAGCAATGAGGACGCGCTGCTCGGATCGATGAAAAAATTAGAGTAGCAGTACCCGTTCCGAAAGAGGATGAAAGTGTACTAGAAGAACGACATCCAGTGTGCGTCGGTGGTGGTTCCGCCTTCCGCCTTCCCGTTGACGGCGCCTTCGCGTTGTGTTGGTGCGTAGGTGCGTGGGTGCGTGCGTGCGCGCGCACATACGTGCACCGTGATTCGGCGTGCTCGCTGGTGTAAGCTGCTCTAAGCTGGTGTCTCTAAGCGTGCGCGCGTGTCTCTGTCTCTTTCTCTCTTTCTGACTCTCTCTCCCTTTCCGTGTGTCGTCGATGTGTGCACGCGTATCCCTCTCGATACGGCGCACCTAGGTGTGCGTTTCGCGTGTGCGAGCGTGCGTGCGTGCACGCGCGCGCGCGCGCCTAGCTCGTCGATGTCAGAAGTTCGTCGTACGAAAGCGGCCGCTCGTTTTGTCCGATAAGAATGGGATTGGTGGTGATTGGTCGGCGGTCGGTGCATTAATGTTACGTTGATCCGCACGCGAGAATATACTCGACGAAACATTGGAGAATATATGCAAGAACATACTCGATCTCTCGGCGTATTACGCGTACATGCACGGCTCGCGAACACCGGAGTTCAGGCAACACACGTAATGGCGAATACGTTGTACGTTCGCGTAGGTGGGTTTACGGTATAATGTGGACGTGGATGTGGCTGTTGGTGTGGGTGAGCGTCAGCAGCAGCAACAGCAACAGCATCGTCGGCATCGTCGTCGTTCTTTGCACGCACAGGCGTACGCGTATATTGGTGGTGGTGGTGAGGTCTTCGGTAACGTGTAATGGCATGGAAATGAGGCGCGCGCGAGTGTCATCTCGAAAGATACGCCTCTCGCCCGGAAAGCTACTCTGTGCTCCAAACTCGAAAGTGGAATCCTCTCGCGGGTGTTATCCGTTACCGGCGTAACCTCGGTCGGCTCTTGGTCGACTCGAGCGATCGAGTGCGTCGTTTACGTCGTCTACGTCGTCTGGCCCGTTTACGCCGTCTATGTACGTCGACGAGCTTCGAGTTTCGCACTCCGATTTCCAAATTCCGTTCACCCGTGGAACTATTTTCCGGCTTCGTTTCGATTTTGCATGAACGGCCGTCACCGTTTCCACTACCACTACCGTTAGCACGCACGGGGCACACAGCATGCGATAGCATCGAATTCCGAAGCAACCGCAAAGGGTCTCGTTCGTGATTCACGACATCCCAAAATCTTTGGACACCGAAAGAAAAGATGCGCAACGAGTGGCTAAGGAAGTTGATCGCGATAGCAGTACTCGCCCTTACCACGGTTCACGGTAAGTTCACCGTTTCTCTTATCTCGACGCCTCTTTTGTTCCATTTTACTCGTTTTCCATCTCACCGATGCGACGCGTTCGCGAGCTTTATTGGAAAGCAACGATCGCTTAAGAAAGAACGAGATACCGTTCGGCAGCGAAGCAAACGAAAGTAAACGAACGGACCGAGTAGGTTTCTTACCAGTCGATTGGCGCCCGACCGTGCTGTGCTCGCTTTAGCGCCATTCGTTTCGACGAATCGATACGTTCCACGGCGTTACCGAAAACGAATGCAATAGAAATACCGTACACGATATTTATTCCAGCGATGCGGTGTCTCTTTTTCATCCGCTACGCTCGCATCTGGGTACTCCGCGTTGACTCCGGTGTTAGGGTTACGGGGATGCTGGACGGGGGATTTGTTGTGGTCGATATATCGATTCACCGATAAATAGTCTTCTCTTTCTCCCGGTTTCTTTGTCTTTCTATCGCTGCCAGGCCGCGTCGAGAGCTTCGCCGAACGAACGGAAATAATCGAATGGAATTATTTTATTCGCTACTTAAAAATGGATGAATTCGATCCGTTCCGGAGCAACAGAATTCGCGGAAAAGCTGACGGTCGTCGGAATCGAATTATCGATTATTAAACCAATGCTTTGAATAGAACCGCGATCAACTTGCCCCATCGAGATATTATTGTTTCCTATCGATTCGCGGTAATACATTCTCTATGGGAATCGGTACGACCCGCGGACACGCATATGCGCGTAGTGCTCGCGTACTCTGCGGTATTATCTCTCGGCGTTTCAGAGGAGAATCGAACGAGGAAAGGAATCGGGTCCCGATGTTGCTATCGACGTTATACGAACACATCGATCTCGAAGTCGACCGTTTCGACTAATTCGATTGATTAAATCGGAGAACTTGCTCGTCTCTATCTGAAAGTTCCATGGAAAGTTTCGAACGAGTGCAACGGGGGACGAGAACGCGTGGCCCGAAAGCTGAAACGGCCAAACAGATTCGGCGATTGCGATCGATGGAATTGTTCCGATAGGAAGCGACGGCGAAACGGCCGCCGCCGCATCGCATCGCTCGGCTACGGGTACACGCTTCCGTTTATTATACCGGATACCGTCGGAAGCGAACCATTTCTCTTCTATGGATGGATCGATTTGCGGACGTACGGATGTATCCTCGAAGGAAAAGCGGAACGTTATTATATTCGGCGTAGCTTGTCAAATGAAACGGAACGGAACGCTATTGTTGCAGTCCTTTGCAATCTCTTGGTACCCGTTACGAATCGCTGGCGCAGTGATAACGATCGTAACCACGATTTCCGGGTTATACCGAACCTTCGATTCGCAATCTAGAATCCGCGTGCGGACAAGGACAATCGATTCGCGCGATACATTCCAGATACGCCGTTACGAAATGGAATCTTGTTATCGAATGGAAACCGAAAGGCATTAGAATCCGTTGGAATTAGGTACGCATCGCGTCGCGTCGACGCTCGGACAGCTCTCGATTCACGCGTAAACGTGAAACGAATGTTTAATGGAATTGGGGCATGTGCGTAGACTCGTGGACGTCTTGTTCTCGCCAATGTCTCTTCGTCCACGTACGCTCGCGAACGTTTACGAGGTGTCCGATGCAAACAGGACAAGCTAATCTTCCAAACGGATCGTCTGCTCTCGCGTTTTCGCTTGGAATCTTTGAACGGTACTGAAACTACCGAGCCGGCATTAACTTACGAATGAATCGTTGGATGGTACAGGTACCTCACTGAGAAATAGAATCGACTAATGTCAACGGAAATATCCGTGAACTCGGGTGCAGGATTAAAGGTATACGTTATGCTACCTGGTTCGCCCCAGGAGCGAGCGGCAACCTCTAGACGAAGACGCGAACGTATACGAGTATCGTCGTCGAGTTCCTTCACTTTTCTAGTTCTCGAAAAATTATCTATTACGTAGGATAGTACGCGACTGTCGCGATAGTTCGAATCTACACGCTCGACTCGATAAATTCTGGCTTCGAGTTAGAGATACGTGTTCCTATCTATAAGTCACAAGTATTATTAATATTTACAAGTTAGAAGTATCGCACGGGGCACGCCTGTGCGTAGCTGGCTTCCAGGAAATAACGTCGAGATCCGACTGTACGCAAACAGATATCGGTGGATGCACAATTTTAGTGTGGTTGGAAAGTTGCGTGCACGTCCGAGTTTCACCGACATTTAACGAAACTATAAACTTCTGTGCACACGCAACCCATACGACGATAGTCTTTTTTTAAACCATAATAGGAACACGTATCCGGGCGGCATGCACAATTTTTCGAAAAGCTTCGGCGACTGGCCGGGTATCCGATCACCGAATTCCCGTCGATTCGAGCTCTTAAAAGTTTGCGCGCCGGCAACGAAAAGCGAATCGGACGTGTAGCATAAGAGCAGAGGAGTGCTTGCATCGTGTGTAAAAAAAAGTTTAGCAATAAACGTTTCGCTCGCGGATTCACGATATCGATTCGTTTTAACCGTATGCTTCTCGTTTCGTTGGGAAAACGTGTCGTCCCGGTGACGTAAATCGCGCAGGTATACGTGGACAATCTTCCATGAAACAAGTACGAAGCTGTTCTATTTCAGAACGAGAACGCCGAGCCGCTTCGGAACAACCGTCAGGAAAAATCGCTTTCTTCTTCTACGACTTCTGAAAATAGCGGCGGAGTTTCTTTCCGTGTAATCTTCACCGATGGAAACCGACGGGAGTCGATGAAGAGGATCAATGAAAAGTCGACGATGAAAAGCGGGGGCAGGAACAACGAGGAAGGGAGTCGAACGTCGCGCATGGAATTCAGGCGTAAATTGCCGTTTCTTCTCTGCTCGTTAACGCCTTCGCCGTTGTTGGCAGATTTTTGCGACAACACGGTTTACGAGATCGAAAGGCGAATTCCCTGTAATCGGGGAATAGAGGAGGATTCCGGGCAATTAATAACTCGACGAGCCCCGAGGGTGTAATGGTTTCGATACAAGCTAAACTATGCTGTCGTCGATTTTTCCACGATGTTTAAACGGATCTCTGCGTATCGTATCGACAGACGTCGGGGACTATGCGCGCTATAACCCGCGAGGGAGAGAAACTGGACGATCGATAGCCCCGGTTCGCAAGACAATTTCTTCCGAGGTCGAAGAGACAGAGGAAACAGCGAGCTCGAAGTGGAAGGGCTGCTTCGTCGGAGGAGACGAGATGGGACGAGAGGAGGTGAGATGAGGACAGGACGAGGGGACACGAGGGGAGATGGAAAGAGAGGATGGCCGCGCGGCCGTGGTTGTGGTCGTGGTCGCGGTCGCGGTCGCGATCGTGGTGTCCTGGTCGTGGGTCCACGCGGCCAAGTTCCCTCCATTAGGTATCGCTATTTTTGGTAAAGTCATATAAATCGAGAGAAGCGAGAAAAACATCTAAAAGCAAATGGAAAAGCGTGTAGAGGAACAGGAACCGAAATAGATGCCGAAATAGAAACGGCACCGACGGATCATCGATTCTTTCCGGAGTTACGCCGCCGCTCTACGACGTTATTTACTTTAGGAACGTTGCTATTTTTTTTCCACGGGCTTAGATGAGCCTGCTCTGCCCGGCAAGAACTCGAGGAGGGTGTGCCGGCTAAACTCTCCCTTCCCAGGTTTCCGTGCGTCTTAGGTTTCCCCCACGTCTCAAGGAATTCAATGGTTATTCCCGTTTCGTCTTCTGGCTTCCCCTCTCGAAAGAATATCCTTCTTGGGGGATAGGGGATAAGGGAAAGAAAGTAATGAAACTGTTTCTTCCTCCATGGTCTCTCCCTCGCCTCCTGCCCGCTCCTGTTCGCTCCTGTTCGCTCCCGTTCGCCACCACCCATTCTCCCGCTTCTCGATCCTCTCCGTCCAGCTTTCTTCCATTTTCTTCTCCTTCTGCCCATCTAATCTCGACATCTATTAATCTTTTACGCGCAACGATGAAAACGTACTCGCACGCGTACACGGGTACGTGACCTGTAAACATCTGCCAGAATCTTGGCAATCTAGTTGACGGCTGGCGGAAACTTTGACCGTTTCGATCGTCCAGACGTCGATACGTGCTTGGAAATTAGGGTAAATCGCGAATAGGTGTACGCGAACGCGCGTGTATGTGTGTGTGCACGTTGCCCTTTCAGGCAGAACGGCAGGGATAAAAATGGTAGTCTACGGCGTGGTAATGATTTCAAAATAGGACAATCCTCGCGACGGGTTTGCCCGTGGTATGCTTCTGGAGACGTGCCAAATGCAGTTTGGTAGTCCATAATGTGTACTCGTACTCGCGAAGCTATATTCCGTTCTTCTCTTCTCCCTTGTTCTTTGCATTCGTTTCCCATTCCTTCGACTTTTATGCCGTTTTTGCGAAACCTTTGAAACCGCAACGAACGGGGTTCCCTTTGCTTTCTATATTTTCCGACCGCGGTTTTTTTTTTTACACACAAAAAAAAAGCGAGACGGACGTTGAAAAACGGATGCTCGGAAACGTTGAAATACGCGTCTATCGTTCGCTGCGTGATCGAGCGGCGAGACGAGGCAGAGCGGCAACGGAAACCCGGCAATCCGGAAACAAACTGTAAAGGGGGAAGGAAGAAAAATTGGAAAAAGAGGAGCCCGAGAGGTCTCGAAGGAGGAGGGCAAAAGGGGTGGTGGGGCAGATAACAGCCGCGGTAGTTCGGCAGATTCGATAGCTCGGATAGATTCGATAGATTCGGTAGAATTCGGCGAGGTTCTCGGAGGACCGGGGGGCAGCAAAACCGGCGGCGTTGGAAGACAGGGCAGAGCTAACAGAGCCGAAGCAACAGCGGCAAATCAATACTCGCGTCGTCGCAGCCGTGAAGCCGTGAAGCCGCGAAGTCGTGAAGCCGTATGCCAAGCGACCGTGCACTCGAGCACTCTGGCCCTTTAATTGCCGGGCATTATCTTCAAGTTGTCGGATCGTCCCCCGCAATATCGTTGAACCGTTGCTCACCGTTTTACGTCTACCCGCCGCAGCGACCGGAGACACTTTGGAAGACGGCCGACGGTGCACGACCCGACCAAAGTCGAATAAGAATATTTCATCGGGGGGGAGGAGGAGGAGGGAGAAGCGCGATCGAATACGAGGAGAAGAAGCAGGCCGAGCGCAAAGCGCGAGAACGGTGGATCAAATGGAACGAGAAAGAACGGATACGCGGTGCTCGGTGGAACACAAAAGAAGCGAGAGTGGGGAAGAGTTGGCAATGCTCAGGTTGTCTGGATAGCTTGATTCGGAGGAGTTGGAACTTGGAACTGAAATGAAACGAGATGCCTCGGGCCTACTGAACGCAAAAGCTGCTGGCGAGCGCGCGCACGTTCACGTTCGCTTGCCTGCGAGTCTGTTCAACAGCGAAATATGAAAACTCCGGAGGCGATTTTAATTTAGCCACGGCGTCTATTGTTTCCGAGTACCGAGGCAAGAACACAAAAGAAAAATCCGTCCGCGTGCGCGGGCGCGGGCGCGCTCACGAGCGCCGGCAGCCTCTCCTGCGTGTCCTAGCGGATATTTTATATGCGGGGGATCCGCGAGCGTACCGGGATCGTCGCGTTCGCAGAACCTGTTTCGGATGCGCTGTACGCATTTTCCGATCGGTTGCTGTTTCAGCTAGCTTATCCCGTCCTGTTGGGTCGGCTGATTTCGTCGGATGAAATTTTTGTCGGAGGGAATAAACAAAGCCCGATTTCCTTTGCTCGAACAGTTTTGCGCGCGACGTGTCCGCAAACGCGTCGCGCGTAAGTTACACGCACGGCTTCAGAATTCGAGTAAACGTTCTTACAGATGCGAAACATTTCTCGAGTGGCCTCGCTACGGACGTTCTGCGGGAATAGAATTTGCAGACCGCGCGAGGCGATCGCCAACCGTACATCTTCGTAGACACGTATCCGCCTGTGCGTATATCTATACATCTACATCCATCTGTGGTTATACTTGTGTATACAGATGCGCACACATCTCATTGGTCCGTCGATCGTACCTATACGTACCACTTTAGAATTCCTATTGCTATATCGAGAGATGGTTGTAATATCTTTGCTCGGAGCCAGTTGCGCGCGCGCGCGCGCGCGCGAACGCAACTACCACCGATGCACCGTCAATCATCTGGAATATGGAATCCGGAATCTGGAATCTAGAATCCGGAATCCGGAATCTGAAGTCTAGAATCTAGTGTCCAGGGTCTAGAGGCGAGATCGCAAAGTCGTCGCCGCGAAATCTAAAACGGTCGCCGAGCAATGATCGACGTATGACCTGCAACCGATTATCGAGCGTCGCGCGCGACGATAGAGGTTGGACGTGGAAATAGTAGCGCGATGGCAAATAGAAATAGACAGCGGCAGCGGTAGGAGCACGGATCGGTCGTCGACGCGATCGTTAACCCTTTTTCCAATAGTTTCCAGCGTGCTGACCTCGAACGAAATGATTGTTTCAGGGCAATGGAGATTACCGCGCATAACGGAACACCCATCGGACATAATTGTGGCGAAAAACGAGCCGATAACGTTGAATTGCAAAGCAGAAGGTAAACCTCAACCGGTAATCGAGTGGTACAAAGACGGGGAACTGGTTCAAACGTCGCCAGGAGATGCAAAGTCCCATCGCGTTCTCCTCCCGACGGGATCTCTATTTTTCTTAAGGGTAATGCACGGCAAAAAGGAACAAGACGGCGGAGTTTACTGGTGTGTCGCGAAAAATCAAGAGGGTTCTGTGCCGAGTCGAAACGCCACTCTCACCGTTGCAGGTATGTTCTTCGCATTTCTCTTTCTCTCGCTTATTCTCATTCTCTCCCCTTTTCTCATTTCCATCCAGTCTTCTCCTACTGTCTTCCCCCCTCTCGGTGCTCCCCCTTTTCTACTTGGGCGTCTTATTGTTGGACCATCTCGACGCAATGTTGGAAACACGATCTTTTCTTGGTGAAACGGTAAATTTAACGCTAGAACTGCCGGACCCGAGAAAATGGCGGACCCGTGATTCTTCGTTTCGCCATCGTTGAGATTCTTGGGCCGCTTTTCCGGCAAAAATTTACCGGATACGTCGTTTGCTCGGATCTCGTCGCGTATATTGTCAAACGCGACCCGGTTGTATTTTCAACGGAGCACGAATCGGTCGTTTTTATTTTTAATGCTCGGTTGTTCCAGCGTTAATTTATATTCGTTAGAACCGCGCGTATCGCGTGTCGCGTCGATTTCCAGAAATTGGCTGGGACAAATTGGTTTTGACCGGTAGAAAATAGCGGGCGCGTCGCTGGTTACAGTTACAACAAGAGTCGAGCATGTTCGAACGATGTCGAGTTTGTTCCGATGGGATGCCAGTGCTCTATTCTAGAATGAAAAACGGAATAAAGGACGGGAGAGGATAGCGGCTCTTTCGTAGCTTCGCGAAATGCAATGGCAAGCGCTAAACGTGCACGCATACCTGTGCCGCGGTCGCGCCGTGTGCATAAGCACATATTGCGTAGCACCGTATCGCACAACGCTTAGGTATCTACGCGATACGCGGCAAGTAGGCAGATGATAAAATTGTCTTTTCTTTTCAGAAAACACGAGCGCGCACCATGCTCGTTCGAGACGAACGGCATTCGCAGCTTTTGCGAACCAATGTCAATGCCAAAATCGTTCCATTGTCGGTACATAATTAGCGGACCGCGTGATTACGCGCGTGCACGAATCGCGAACGAACCCCGACGCGTTTTCTCGGTTTCAACCTTCGTTTTGCAACTTTCCCCGGGGGAAAAAACATATATTCTGTCGGCGGTTCGCCCGGAAGAACGGCAAAAGCAGAGGCAACAAAAATATGCGGATAGAATCGAATTCGATCCGAGCGAGGAGAGTAATGATTTCGGATCGGGTAATTCGATTCGGAAACAAATACGGTACCGTGCACGAGGAACCATGCATGGAATAGTTTCGCTCGAAATTTAACCATTCGTCCACGCGGTGAACGCGGTCGAGCGCGCCCTGAGCCCGCTCTCGCACTCGCACTTTTCTACTCGTGCTCGTGGTCGTCGGCCACTTGCACGCGTACAGCATACGTGCGCATACATATACCACCGATACCTATATAGCCATAGAATGTATAATAGAAAGAGCGAGAGTGCCAGCGGGAGGAGAAGGAGAAGGAGAATAGAAATCGATACGAAGCTGTATCTACATCGAACGTATGCTTGGCCAACATCGTGCTACGCTATGTTGTGCGACGCGATGCAGGATTGTCCGACGGCCGACGGTCGACGCGACGGCTCGTCGCATCGGATCGACGTATCGTCCGTGCAGCGTGCCCACGGTACGGAGCATGGCCGCGTATTTCATCGTGCACTTTGCTGCAAACGCGGTAAAGGCAGCCGTCTAAACGCGATTGTTGGCAAAGTTCTAAATACCAGAGATTCTTTTCCTCCTAATTTGGTCGCGTTCGAGCTTATCTCGTACACGGCCGCCGTCTTTGTTTCCACGGCGAGGAAAGTCGCGTCGCGCCGGGGAACCCTAAGACCGTAAGGGATCTTTTCCCTCCCTGCAGCCGTTAACAAGAACGAAGATCGACGAGCAACGAAAGGCATCACGCGATCAGATTTCGCGTGATTCGACCCGATATCTTTTCAAAAATTTATTTTACTTTTCACGCACGTTCCTCCGGTTATCGTGCGCGTTACACGGTACCGACGATCTTCCCCACTTTGTTAATCTTTGTCGCATGTACCGTGATACCCGGCAGTTAAGATGGCGATAGGAACGGCGGTGTGGGTATTGAGAGAGTATGCTGCGTGGAAGCGGCTCGGCGCCGAGCTCGCCTCTACGAATAAGGCTTTGTGTCGCAGACTCGTGGACACACACGGGGTTCGTTGAATTTCCATCGAAACGGAGCCATGGCAATTGGAAATCTTCCCGGAGTCGTAGGAAACCGTGTAGAATGGCGGGAGAGGCGGGGCCCGGGGTTGCGTTTGGAAAACTCAAAGCTGCGAAGGGTACGGCGACGCGCGCTTGGTAAAGGAAGATGGATGGAAAAATGGGAACGCTCGGAGACAAGGGACAACAATGGGTCGGAGAAAGAGATACTCGCCGCGACCGTTACAAGAAACCGATCGCTCGCAGGTCGAACCGAAACGGAACAATCCCCGATACCGTGGGGCGAACAAGTCCGAGCCGAATTCGGGGAAACGTCGAATCGATTCGAACGATTCAAGCTGCTCGACCGCCGATTCTCCCCCGTTTCTCTTTTCCTCGATTCTCGCCTCGGCGAAATAACACCTATCCATCGTTTGCTTTCAACCCTCTGCGCTCAACTATCTGGGACCCTATTCGGGTCCCTCGCTCGCTCCGCTCCATCCACCGCGTATCGATTAGCCGGCCGGCCGGCCGGCATACTACCGCGCGCTCTCTGGCCCTGCCTCTGCTCCGCGCGGCTGTATCGGTGCGTATATTCGTGTGTGTCCGTGTCCCTATCCCTATCCGTATCCGTATCCGTGGCTCCGTGTGTGTTCGTGCCCCTCGTGCCGTGTGTTCGCGCCCGCGCCACAGTTACTTGGCATGGCTTTTAGGGGAAAAGAGAGAAAGAAACTGACAATGAGAGCTGGAGGGTCGGTGAGACGAGCACAGACCGAGCGAGAGGAACGCGCAAAGGAGAAGGCAACGGGCGAGAAGAGACCGAGACGATCGAGTGGGCGCGAGCGAGCGAAACAGAGACGGAGGCATCGGAATATAGGGCCTGTGGCACGCATAGGTACGGCACAGCGAGCCGGAGCGAACAGTCTAGCCATAACCGTGGCCATTGGCAGAGGGGAAGGCGCGTTATAGCTTTTAATCCCCACAGAGGACTGTTGCCACGGTGCTCTGTATCGACGGATTCGTTGATACGGTGTGCCGACACGGTAAACGTTTCCATTTATTTGGTTCACGGACAAAGTCGAAGAGTCCGAGACACCGAGTCCGTGAGAGTCGATGGGTGGTCGTCGATCGTTTCGCCGATCGGCGAATACAGAGCTAATCCGTTCGGGCGGCCGGGTACACGGGAAAACCGCGTAAAAGGGGAATTCTTCGATGGTAGAGCAAAGAACTCGAGATTGCAGATTCGGTAGCGGCGATCGATTTCAAAGGGAGCGAAAATGTCGAAGGGTATCGCGATTATTATTTAACGGGCCATTGTTTCGCGCGAATGGTACCTCGAGGAACGGAAACAATGCCCTCGTTGCGTCGACCGTTTAATCGACCGCTTACTTAGTATTACTTGCCGACAACTTGCCGCTTATGACAAGATTCGAGCAGCCTTTGTTACCATTCAATTAAAAAAGATTCCGGTCATGGAACAGCGGAAGTATCGCGACCTCTGCAGGCTGGCATTTCGAAAATGGTCGGTCGATCGATGAAAAAGGGATCCGACCCGGGTCTACTAAATTTCTTCGTTCCGACGTGAAACCGTGTTACGCCGTTGAGAGGCAATTCTGGTTGGCAGGGTGCAGGCGGCCTCTCGTTTCTTGCCTCTCGCCTCTCCTCTCTCTCTCTCTCTCTCTGTTCTCTCTTCTCTCCTCTCTCGCCACCACCCCTCTCGTAAGGAGCGAGCGAGCGAATGCCGTCGAAACAACGACTTCATTCAGACCCCGTGGTGTGTAGTAGGTACTTCCGGCGTGGACAGCCAAGTTCGCAAGGCATAGTCCGAAGATCGTGAGTCGTCGTGACGCGTACAAAACGTTTATCGGGAGATGCGATCTCTGCGAGTTACAAAAACTATCGGGAACCCGTAGTCGAATTCATCGGTCTCTTTTGGTATTCGGATTTAGCTCGTTCGCCCCCCCCCCCCGTTCGAGTCTCGAGCCACTCGGAGTCTCGAGTCTCAAATTTCCAGTTTCGAATTTCGTGTTTCGTTTCATAAAAGTCGGTGCGCGCAGCGGGCCACGAGCGTTCCTCGGATATTCTGAGAAGATTGTTCAACGTTCGCGGTACTCGGGTTCGATCCGTTCCGATCCGATCGATTTGCCGCGGACGTTCCATATGCGCTCGTAAACGATCGATCGGATGCTCGCGGGGGCTCATCCTTTTCCGTTTCTACGACGAATCACGCTCGCGTACCACGAGGCCGTACAGTGTACACGTATACGTGCACGTGTATGCATCCGTATATACCGATGGGGGGAGGGCACATAGAAATCTCGTAGCGCGCGATGTTTCTCGGTGATGTATGCGCGCGAGTACGTCCAACTGCCACGCCTACCGACACTACGGTTTAATCGAGTAATCGAGTACCCTCGCAACATTGCCCGAACCAGGAGGAGAATCACTTTGAACCCTACCCGTTTACTCGTTCCAGTCGATGCATGCGGTCTTCGTTCTCCGTTTTTCCATTTCCTTTCTCCGTAACCTTTCGTCTTCCGACACTGTCCCCTATTCCGTGCGACCGCGTCCGCGTACCGATTCGTTAACGAAATTTCGACAGTGTCGGCTACTTCTCCGCACGCACTGTACTCAATTTGAATTTCTTCTTCCAGGGTTTTCGAAACCGTGCGTAATCGAACGACCGATAAACCAGTATCAAGAATGAGAAATAGGGGTTGTGTCGCAGGAATTCGTGTCCTCGCATGTACGCGAACACGTACGTGGAGAGAAAGAGAGAGAGAGAGAGAGAGAGAGAAAGAGAGAGAGCTAGGGGAACCGATGAGGAATGGTGCGAAAACTGGCATATATTTCCTCGTATGTTCCGCATTCGCGTGTCGCGTTTCGCGTATTGCCTGCTCGCGTACACAGATAAGTCTTGGACTGTTTGACCAAAGAAGAACCGGGATCATCCATCGAGGACGGCGGTTATCTATCGAATAGTGGCTCGCACGGGGGAACGAACGCTGCGCGTCTTGCTCCGCGCGCCTCGCACCTCGAACCTCGCGCCTTGCACCTCCCGTCTCACTTGCCGTCTATTTATATCGAATCCGTGGGCATACCGGACCAGACTGGCGCGTCGCTTAGCTTCGCGTCGCGACTCGCTAGCAACTTTGGTTCCTGGTCTCTGGTCCTGGTCCCTGGCTCCCCAGCTCCTCGGACCCCGATCCACCGATCTCTTAGATCAGTCTCCCTTTCTCTCTCTCCTTCTATCTCTCTGGACAGCCTAGGACTTGCAATTAGGATAAAGTTAACACCGCGCCGACTCCGAGTTGTCTTAACAAGACTAACTACTTTGCGAACAACGTGCTTACCGCAGAGAATCAAAGAGAGTCGCTTTCCATCGTTTCATTTCGTTCTTTGTCGTTTCGTGTACGCGCACGAAACCATCGCAACAGTTGTTCTTCCCCTGCGACGGACTTAAAAGTTTGCGGTCATGCTGCAGATGTTATCCAAAAAGCAGAAGCCTATGCGACATAAAGCACAGATAATCGCGATTCCTCGAGGGAACTCGTCGGCGTAATTTCCAAGTCTAGTTAGGAACAGTGTTCCGTTATTATCCCGAATGTCGATGATTCCGAGCGTCGACGATAGCGATCGATAATCTCGATCTCGACGAGCCGAGCCGAACCGAGTCGAGTCGGCTTACGAGCTCTGCAGCGCCGCGAGATCCCTCCACAAATTCTCGGCATTCGTCAAACACTGTACGCGAGTCGTAAATCGGACGATAGCCTCCGTTCGCTGGTTAAGTCAAAATATTTGAGAAGGAATCTGTATGCCCGGTATGGTTTCTTCGGAATCGGTTGACCACAAACCTTCCTACGTTATACAGCCTTATACCTGTACCCGGTTTCTTACCCGTACATGTTTCGCCATCGCGATATCGAACCAAACGACTAAACAACGATATCGACTGCGCGAGCTCTCGCTGCCGCGAGCAATCGCTTCGAGATTCGAGCCGAATAATCGGAGAGTCGTACGCTGTAAGCCGTAGGTTGGAAGCTTCGAGCTTCGAGCTGCAAGCTGTACCTACAAATGGAAGCACGGATGCTTGGACAAATTCCAGCGACAACTCGTTCGCTGGTCGGCTGTTCTCTGGAAAATGGGTCGGCCGTTGATTCTTTCCGCTACGCAGGCCCCCGCTTCCTCCGTTCCTTTATCTGCACAATGAACGATCGAAGCGCGTTCGGTGGCGCACGCGTTTTAATACGGTCTCTCCGTACGCTTTTAAGAGCCTCTCCGGGAGACCACCTACGTTCGATAACCGCGATGTTAAACTTTTGTGCCCGGCAACTTGGCGAAGTTTCGTAGTTTGCTGCCTACGCGTGCACGCCGCGCCGCTCGCCGTCCGCCGTCCGCCGTCTTCGATCGATCGAGCACGCGGTGCATCAGTACACACACCGCTGTTCGCGGTTCACGCTAACAAAATTCGTGCGAAAGGAAACATCGCAAAGTTCGTACTTTTATTCTTAAATCGACTAGGGAACGGTCAAAGAGACCAGCCAACTTTTGCACGTATCCTATACGCACACACCCGCGTGTATATCGGTGCACGCGCCTACTTGCACGCCTACCTCTTGGTACGGGGATTCGCGAACGACCACCCGTATACGGATATGTTCTCCGTAAACGTAAGTGCATGTGCCCGCGCGTGTACCGATAGACGCACAGGTACGCGGGTTCCGCGGGTCCGCGAGTCCACCGGCACAATAGGCATAAGGCATAGAGCAGAGAGGCACGAGGCATCGAAAGGCTTAGAGCTCCTCGGCTGAAACTCGCGGCGAGACACCGAGAACCAAGAACCAAGAACCGAGTACCGAGTACCGGGCAACCAAGCGTGCAAACACGCGAGCATGCTAACGCGCGCACTCATACCAAGATATCTCTCCGAGTATTTGCATTCAATGCTCTTACCTACCAAGCAAGTATCCCTTCTACGCAGGCATTGCCACCGCTGCCACTGCTTCTCGCCCTTTCTAACCGGTCCTTGTACCATTGTGTTTATTTATGCACTTTAATTATATCGAATATGGTTCTGGTAGAACCCTGACGCCAGGCACCTATCTCTTTCTATCCGCCTTCGTCCTCTTCCTCTTTCTTTCTCGCTTTCTCTTTCCCTTTCTCTTTCTCTATCTCCTCCCGTTTCTCTTCCTCTTTCTCGTAGCAGCCGGGCTGCATCTCTCTCGCACGGACACGGGCGCACGCGCGCACACACGCGCACACACGCAGTTTCCTTTTATCAATACTGCATTGAATCGATTCGACTGGATTCGCAAGGATAGCCGCAATCCGGCTACAATTTGGTTAACGTCGAAGACGAAGACAGAACTCGAATTTGACTCGGGTCGTGTCCGCGTTGATTCGCGACCAACCGGCAACGTGCATGCGTGTAGGTGGTCACGCTTTTTATAGTCGAAGAATCGCGTGGTATAGTCGAAGTTGGAATCCGAAATTGGAATCGTGGAAACCGATCGATTGTTGGCCTGGTTGCTCTCGGCCCGGGCGTTCTCGCCCGATTCGCCGACCGGAGGTTGTAAAAGATGAATCTTGGGACGGGAACGAGGAGGGCTCGTTTCGAAGGACTCCGGGTCTCGCGCAGATGGTGCTACTCCCTCACGAGCACGGTCCAACGGGCATCAGCCGTTTGTCTCTCGTCTATGCACGCGTGATGCGTGATGCGTGGTGCGTGCCACGGGCGCAGACGGGCGCGGAGGAGCGCAGACGGGCACGAAGGGTACGCCGCGCGCGCCTGCTGCTCTCATTAGTTGGTTCCTGCGGCTCGCGAAAAAGCCTGGGGGTTAGAAGGCCGACTGGGGTGAGAATGGTGAAAAAGACGAAAGGGGCGAGACGGGAGATCCAAGAACCCTTCAATTCTTTCGCTCCAGATCTAGCGTCCGTTAATTGGAGCTTGTTTGACTACGCACCCAGCTTCGCCCCTCTTCCTCTCCCCCTATATCTTTCCCTCTTATAATTTCCCTTTCTCTCCCTCTCCCTCTCTCTCTCTCTCGCTCTCTTTTTTTCTCTGTGCCTCATTCTTTCATCTCCTTACGTCGTCGGCGCATTGTAGCTTCGCCATTCTTCTCGCATTTACTCCCGCTCCGTTTCTCGAGTCGATAAACAGTTGCGCCGTTGTTACGTCTTCGCCTTCGATTCACCGGCAAAATTCGGACGCGGATAGAAAGCAAAGAGTTGCCCGACACGAATAATTCCGTTCCCGATGGAGCAACGAACGTTTGCGTTCTACGCAGCCGTTGTCGAACAACGATTCGACGGCGGCGGCGGCGAGTCGAGAGAATCATCGTTCTCTGTCCACCGTCTCCCGCCGCACGAATTTGTTTCGAATAAGAAACGACGAAAGCTGTTCAAACCGTACCGCTCGGACGCAGAGCTGTTTGTACGGCGCTAACGATGAGCAAACAGAGCGGAACGGTTTAGCCGATACACAGCGCCTAGGTCGTATGACTCATCGTTTGGTCGGCGACGGGAGACGAGAGAAGAGAGATCGAGACGAGACGAGAGAAGAGAAGAGAAAGGACCGCACCGATATGGATGCTGCACGAACGTTTTTCTTCGTTTTCCGATTATCGGCAAAGCGCGTCGCTACAGCGCGACGGGTCGATGCAAAAGCGGTCGCAGGCGTTAACGAGACTCGACTCGACTCGACTCGAAGAATGTACCTCGGATCTCTCCGAATCGGGCCAAAGGAAACTCATGGCCGCACCAAATGCGGCGCGGCGTTCGTAAACGATTCTTAAAGACGAACCGACGCGTCGCGCGTCGATCGAGCAGAATAGACGCCGGAGACAAAAGGAACCAAAGCGAAAAGAGCAAGAGCGCGCCGAGAAGTATCCTACAGTAAATTCTTCGGTATCGGAGCGTATGTATATCCAATTTTCCGTTCTGCATCGATTCGCCGGCACGAATGGTCCCGATTCTCGATCCGGATGCCGTATTTCCATTTAAAGCTTCTATAAATCCTCCTTGTCCTCCCGCCCTCTTGTAACGTTAAACGTAGCTTCTTTGTTCGAAATGGGATACCGCTTTCTCGGTCGAAGCGAATCCGCGGTATTCGCGAGACGGGAGACGAGGGACGCGAGCAGCAGCAGCCGGCGAAGACGGACGTTGGTCGACGTTCGTTCCTGCGAAACTTGCACGAGCAATTTCCTGGCCCGATGGCTCTCCGATGCCCTCGATCCGCACTCCTCTCTTTCTTATCGTTCCCATCGCTTCGAATTCTCTTTATCTTCTCTTCCATTTCCAAGTACGTCGCCTTCCTACGCGACACAAAAGAAAAGGAAGCGTGTCGTATCGACCTGTCGCTGACGAGGCATCCAATTTCTTTGTTGCAGTGCTAAGGGATGAATTTCGCGCGCAACCGCAAGACACTAGGGTCGCCGCTGGGGAAACCGCATTGTTGGAGTGCGGACCACCTCGTGGACATCCAGAACCGACGTTGCATTGGAAGAGGAACGGTCACACGATAGACCTGGATGCCATTAAACGGTACAGCTTTCTCCCGTATGCTCGTCTCGGATTCTCTCGTACGACGATCGCACGCTCGATTGATAATATCATCTCGTTCGATTGCGTAGAATCACTCTGGTGGACGGCGGGAATTTGATGATCTCCGATGTCAGGCAGACGGACCAAGGAAAGTACCAGTGCGTCGCCGAGAACATGGTGGGAACGAAGGAGTCCGCGGTGGCACTGTTGACGGTTCACGGTAAACGCGATAATCGATTTCTTTGTTGGCGCCCGTGTAGCTTGAACCCGGAAGAAATTACGTTCGATCTCCCGCTTCTCCCCGACCCTGTTCACAGTGAAACCGTACTTTCTGGCGACCCCCGCGAACCAGACGATCCTGACGGATCAAACCGCCATGTTCGCCTGTCGCGTCGGCGGCGACCCGACACCCGAGATACTTTGGCGACGAAGCGACGGGAAGATGCCGATCGGACGAGCGCACATCTCCGACGACAAGAGCCTGCGAATCGAGAAAGTAACGTCGCTGGACCAGGGCACGTACATTTGCGACGCCGAGAACGGTGTCGGCGCGATATCGGCGAACGCCATTCTGACGGTGCACTGTGAGTATCGTTGATGGTTGGTCGCCTCGACGTCACGAGAATCTCTCTATCTTGCTTACCTATGATTGCAGCGAGACCGGTCTTCACCGATTTTCCAACGGACGAGGCCGTCGTGATCGGCTCGAACGTGTCGTTCTCGTGCGCGGCGCGCGGCGCTCCGAAGCCTTCGATATTCTGGACGCGCGAGGGCTCTCAGGAACTGATGTTCCCGGGGAACCAGTATCAGGGCCGTTACAGGGTGGCGGCCGATGGAAGTCTGCACGTTTTGGGAGCTCTGGCGAAAGACGAGGGCCATTATGTCTGCAGCGCGATCAGTCAAGCTGGCGCGAGCACCGCCACGGTTTTCCTTCAGGTATCTTTTGTTCTTCGTCCGTTCCGTGGCTCTGCTCCGACCAGCCTCGTTCCGCTCAATTTCCTTTCGTTTGGTCTGATCGCCGGTTGTCGTTCCGTCAGGTTACATCGGTCGAGGATTCTCCACCGCCCATCATCGAATTGGGGGCGAGCAATCAAACGTTGCCTCCAACGAGCGAAGCCTCGATGCCTTGTCGCGCAACCGGAAGACCACCTCCGAAGATTCGTTGGCTAAAGAACGACGAGCCGTTGCGAGACGACGGGAACCGTTTCGCGATCGCCGGCAATGGTACCCTCTCGATAAAGAACCTGCAGGCGAGCGACACCGGCATATACAAGTGCGTCGCCGTTTCCGATTTCGGTAACGCGACCTGGACGGCGAGCTTGACTGTCAGCCCGGAAGCGGGCTACCGGCCGCCCAACCTCTCTCAGGATATGTCGGCTCTGCCTGAAAGCCCGAGCAAACCGAGGATAACCAATGTCACTAGCACCACGGTCACACTCGCCTGGAGTCCGGGGCATGAGGGAGCCAGCAAGATCATCGATTACAGCGTCGAATACTTTGCCACCAATCCTAAAACCGGCTGGACGGTTGCCGCGACGGACATCGCCAACGATGTTTACACCGTAATAGTCTAGCTAATTAGTTTTGGACAGACTCGACACCTGTGTGTCTCGCGTTTTGCACCTTTTCTTCTCTCTGTTCAGGTAACGAATCTGAAGCCCGACACCAATTACGTGTTCCTCGTCCGTGCTAGAAACAGTCAGGGTATTTCGCTTCCTGGACCGCTGTCGGACGTTGCGCGGACCAGCAGCCTCGATCGACAACAGACTACGCCTCTATCCGATTTGATTCGAGCGAGAGATCGTCTGAACAGCGATATCCTCTTCTTGAAAGAGGTTCAGCCTTTGAGCAGCACCAGCGTGAAGATCGTGTGGGATGTGAGTGTCGTACGACGTACGGACCGCCGTCCGATTACCGCGTTATAGGTATTTTAGTATTTTGAACGCTATGTTCTCGTGCACAGATTCTTGGAGCCGCGGACTTGGTGGAAGGTCTCTACATACGTTACCGCGAAATATCCGATAAACCGGAGTATCGGATGGTCACGGTGCTGAACGCTGGGGCAACCAGTTACGTGTTAACGAATCTGAACAAGTACACGCGGCACGAGTTTTTTCTAGTTCCGTTTTACAAAACTATCGAGGGAAGACCGAGTAACGTGAAACTAGCCACCACGATGGAGGACGTACCTTCTGGCGCACCCGAGAACGTTCACGTCGGCATGATCAATGTGACCTCCGCGTTCGTTCGATGGTCGCCACCGCCGAAGAACGCGCAAAACGGACAGCTGATTGGGTACAAGGTAAAGAACCGTGATCACTGCATATAATGTTGTCGCCACGAAATCGCGATAGAAGCGCGGCCAATACAGTCATTGTTTGTTTTAGATCCAGATCAAGAGCAATAACAGCAACAAAGTTCTGGGTCAGATGTCTTTGAATGCGTCCATGACTTCGGTGATCATCAACAGTTTAACGACCGGAGGCCTGTACACCGCCCGCGTGGCCGGATTGACTCGGGCTGGTCTCGGCCCTTTCTCGAATCCGACCGTTTTGAACATGGACCCGAGACAGCTGACACAATTACCGGCGAGAACCGATCCGAGTCAAAAAACCGCCTCCGTGATCAGCGAAACTTGGTTTCTGGTTCTGATGATCACGGTGGTGCTGATCGCGATCGCAGTCTTCCTGGGCGTTGTCTATGCTCGACGGAGGCAAGCGATGAGCAAGCAGCTCGGTCATTTGAACGTTCCCGTTGGTACGGCCAACGATATCTGTCAACTGAATAAGGATGCGTTGTGGTTGGAACGCGGTTGGAGGCCGAGTAACACCCTTCAGGCATCGACCACCGACAAGGACTGCGAGACCAAGTTGCTCAGCAATCAGAATCAGATGGGTCTGCCGCCCGGAATCGTCGGAATGACGGGCTCGGAGTACGCGGAGGTTAACCTGACAACGTTCTACAACACGAGGAAACAATTGCAGGCTCCACCAGAACCGTACGCCACCACCACGCTGTGCATGCCGACTCGTAGTCCAGAATCGGCCGAGACCAGCGGTCGCAAATCGAATTCCAGCGACTCGTGCCTGAAACCGGACTACTCCAGTTTGGATTCGAATCTCGATCGCAACAAGTCGACGGTCTCGCCGTGCAGCGACAACGCCAGCAGCATCTACAATGGCGAGGAGAACACGGAATCTCACCGAAGGACTCATCAGTACAGAATGCCGCTTCCGAACGAGAATCCGCCGCCGAACTGGTGCGACATGCTACCGCCTCCTCCAGATCATCCGCCCTCTTTCGAGGGATCGCTAGGTTCCAGCAGAGCGACGCATCTACATTCCCATTCGCATTCGCACCCTCATGCGCATTCGCATCCGCATCAACACCAACATCAGTATCAGTACCACCACCATCATCAGCAGCCGACGCAGCAACAACAGCAACTCGGCCATCAGTATCAACATCAGCACCACTACCAACAACAGCAGCAACAGCAGTCGCAGTCGCAGCCACAACAGCAGCAGCAACAGTATCAGTCGGCGTTTAGCCCTCATCTGGGGAAACGGAGCATCGACAGGCAAAATGATTTAGACTCGATGACCGGTTCAGGATTGGCGTTGGGATTGGGCTTGGGTCTCAGCTCTAATTCGGGATCCGGATCGGGGTCCGGTTCCGGATCAGGGTCCGGGTCTGGATCCGGTTCTGGTTCCGGCTCTGGTCCCGGATCGGGAAATTCTCAAAGTCCGCCGAGCCCGCCGATCAGAACGGCCAACAATTTGAACGGTTCGGGATTGGTATGGACGGGCTCTAGTGGTTCTCATCACCATCAACCGCAGTCACAGTCACAGTCGCAGCCGCAGCCGCAACAACAGCAATCGTTCGATGGAGCCATTCCGCAAACGAGTGGCGTTCATCAGCAGAGCAGATACACGAGTTTGCCCCCGCAGACGAATCCACCGTCATTACCGGCTCTGCCGCAGGGATTCGAACGTTACGATTACAAGTGCAACAGTCAAGAGAACGAGTACGAGAGCGGTTCGGTTTTGTACGGGCAACGAAACCATTCGCCGCTCGAGGACTATGATTCCAGCGCGTACTGTCGAGTGAACCGGACAGACTCTCGCTCGGATCAATCGATCGTGAACGAAAGCATGTATCGCCGGCACAACGAGGACTGTTATCCAGCGGAGAATCTTTACCAGGCGGAAACCGAGGATTGGGACAGAAAGTCTTGCGATTCGAACGCGCACTCGGACATTTGTTGCTCCTGTTCCGAGTCGAGTTGCCTCTACGGCAACACGCTCGAGTACAACGATCAGTTCACCGTGTCCTCGGCGAATTGTCTACACGGTAGTAGAACCGGATCGCGAAGCAGGAGCGGCAGGAGTCCGCGTAGAAGAACCCCTAGAAACTCTTCGCCAACCTACAGTAGCGGTGATAGTAATTACTCTTGTATTCCCCCGAGGCAACCCGGAAGTATCGGCTCGCAAGAAAGGGGAAGGCATAATCGTGGGAAAGGTTAGTACCGTCACTATCGCTTCGCGTGCCGCTCACGTAATTAATACACGAGACAAGAGACACGAGACCAGAGACATTAAACAGACCGTACACCTACACACGTATATTATCTGTATCTAAAGCAATGTTTACCTCCGAACAGACAAAGTGCCTAGTTTCACCAGAATCGGCGGTTATTCTCAACACAATTCCACGGGTTCGAATACGGTCAGCAGTTCCGGAAGTCAAAGGTATAACAAGTTGAGCAACGTGTTCGCCGGAGCAAGCAACTCGAACGTTCCTCCCGCGGACTGTAGCCGACCGGCGGATCTCCGTGACGGTTAACAGGGCAAGGAGCGAGCGCTTGCCCTCGTTTATCGTCCACAGCCGAACCAATTCCTTCGCGAACTGGTCACGTGTCCGCCTGTACCGATGCCACCTATACCTATACCCATATCCAGGTAACAATGATCGTTCGATTATCTTCTCCTCTTCTACCTTCCTTCTTCCGCCATCCTTTCGAATCCCTTGAAACCTTCGAAAAACCCCGCGAATTCAAACAAAACTCGCGGGCACGGTCGCTCCAAACAATTACCATTTCGCACAGCATACTTCTTTGCGCCTCCTCTAGCCCCGACAGCGCGATCACATCGAATAAAAAAATCGGGGGGTGATTGGAAACTTTTTGGAGCCGCTGGGACGCGGGCAATTTCGTTTTTCGTAGTTTCCGAATCGTTCTATCGTGTACATACGTAAAGGAAATTATCGAGGACACACCTTCCATGCTTGAGTTGGCCAGAATATTTTCCATCTCGCCTCCTATCCTCGTCGAATAGAAAGAAGGTGAGCGAGCGATCGTGTGCTCGATCTAAAACGTGCGTCGTCTAAATTACAATTACGTAAATAGAAATTATAGCGTGAGAAATGGTGGTGCACGTTGAACGGTATATCTGTATAGGTTGTTTTCCTACTTCGCAGAGCGAATAGCAATTTACGATTTACAATTAACAATTTACAATCTAAGTCGTAAACTTTTCAATTACTATCCGCTCGCGCGCACACTTCGATCTAGCGTCGGCATTTATTTTATCAAGACTCGAAATTCTCGCCGCAATGTTCCGCGTAAGTGTGTGCGCGCGTGCGTGTGCGCGTGTTGGTTTTCACGACGCACACGACCTGAACTTTTGTTCCTGGAACTTGTTTACGAGTCGCGGAGTCCACGAGCCGCAAAAGTTGGTCGCGTCTATCGAACCGTCTCTATCTACCACGTCTCACCAACCCGTCGACCAGGACGGCGACGGTGCAGCGTACGTTTCTACGACGACCGTGGCGAACGCTCTGAACCAATTGTAAAATGAAACAGATACCAGCGGAACGAGATAGCCATATATCGAGAAGTATTCTGTTTGTACGAGTCGCGCGTTCGCCGCGAGTCTCTCCTCGTCAGTGGAGGCGACGCGACGCAATCGTAGCAACTGCAACGCTTCCTGATCTGTGATTCGTTGTTTTTGTCGAAACAAGGCATCGAATGCTGGACGATTTCGATCGCAGATCGAATCGCAACTGCTCAACGGCGCTGCGGGACTCTCTATTAAGTTAGAACGCGTTCGAACGATTTCGTCATCATCCGCGAAATCGAAATCGATGTCGAATCCGCTCTCGAGAACGCCCGCATGTACCGATTATGTATACACGAAAATTTTGTTCGGACGACTCTCGATACGCTGCTTCCTTCGTTCGAAAACGAACCGCGAAGGAATATAATTCGTCGTCCGAAACCGTGATCCTTCTTAACGAAGAGAAGGAGATGATTGTGTGCGAAGTAAATTTTGTCAAGAGTACCCGCATCGGTGATCGCTCAAAAAAATATCCCTCGTGATTAGTTTAAACGTTTCAACGAAGAGAAACAGGATAAGGAGAGAAATAAAAGGTAATAGATAAAAGTTATATACATAGAAACGAGGCCGGAAAACTGCCCGGATAACTGATAAAAGCGGTAACGGTGAGAAACGACTCGACGACAGTTGATCGACAATTTGAACGACGGATGGTACCGAAGATATTGCCAATACTGCCGGGTACTAAAAATTATAATAGAAACTTTCTAAGGATAAGTAAGAGTATAAAGATAGGGGAATTTAAAAGTAAAAGTAAAAGAGTAAATGGAAGTGTAAATCAGCCGGTCGAGACAAAGTTCGTAAATGAAACCGATGAATTCGTAGCGTGTATAGAGAATACGCGAGTGTAATCCATCCAAACAGGTAGCCGGAGGAGCAAGAAAATTCATTGACCGATCCTCGGGGTTCTGATTTTTGTAGAGTGTTTAGATTAGAGCTCGAATCGGCGAATCATAGGCACGTAGGACATGTATTTTAAGTAACATTCGCTCTATCATTACCCGGAATCGTCTCTATACGTGGGTCTATTTGGACCGTGTGTATTCGATACGCCGAGCTTGCCAAATTTCACCCAGCATTAAGAAGAAAAATAAAATGGCTGCCGTTCTAGACACCGTAGGCTCGTCCATGGAAGAGGCAACGTAACATCTTCGGTTCTGTAAATATCGCCGCACTCGAAATTCTCCATGGTACGAGGGAAAGGATCGATAGCATGATACCGTAATAACTTTCTTAGCTACCGGAAACCGAAATGAAAACGATCATGAAAATGGAAACGAAAAGAAAACGAAACGAGTTCGAGGGCTCGTCGCGAGCTCGTGGTATTTTCGTTACGCGAGGAAACGGACAATTGCTTCGCCGTCGAACCATCCTATCAATTTGCGAGAATCAAAGAAAAAAAAGTAATACGTTATTTTTATAGTTTTTCAAGCTCGCGCGATTGTTACGATGGTTTGCGCACCACCGTTTGTATCATACGTGTAACGTGTTACGTGGTACATGTTACGTGTAACGCGTCGACTTCCGCGGTTCGAACGGAAATGTGAGAATGTGAAAATGTGTAGGGTACAGAGAATGGTTCTTGTTCATGGTACGGGTACGGGTACGGGTACGAGTACGGGACGATTTACGCGACATTCCTTTTTCGCAGCTTGATCCTGGTTTGCCGTATGCCCTACGCTCTACGTTGTACTATGTTGTATTCTGTATCGCGTCGTGATACGATCGGCAACGCAATGATCTCGTTCTTGATCCGTACACGGTCCTATCTAATCCATTTCCTACCTCCCACCGGCACATCGCGATATAGCTCGTAATTCAACATAATTACCGCTGGGCCAAATCGTTCCTACGTTTGTCCGTTTGTTCTTGTACCGATGCTCGTTCGTTGGTTGACCACGCCGTCGTGTTAATCATCCGTTGTTCGCGCGAATCACCCGCAAGACACTGTACGATACCGCATCGAACAGCTGCCGAGAATCCCGAACGCGCAGAACACGACAATGTTTATGCCTTTGTAACGAGGAAGGTTGCTATTCTTCCGTTCGCGATATAGCCAAATTACAAGTAATCCCGACTGATTCGTATTCGTATAAATATATCGTTCGATAAACTCGATCCCAACGTTTCGCGTTCGCGACGAAAAACGATTTCGTAAACGCGTTTATATCGGATCTGCCTGTCTGCCCGGCTGTACTGTGCAACTCGTTCAACTGCCCCACTGCCTGCCTGACTGCCAATAAATCGAGACTAGTCTCTCCTCCACTCTTCCGAGAGGAGACATCGATCGGTAAGAATTCTATCGATCGGCGCAAAGAAAATTTTATCGATATCGTAGGTCGTCAATATATTTTACAGCAGCGAATCGTCGATCGCGTCATATCATTAACTTTTAACGAGAAAAAGAAAAGGAAAAAGTTACGAAAAAAAGTGAAGCAATCCGCGCCGACGAATATCGAATCCGAATGCTAATACAATTCGATGACAAGTTCGAATCTTCTTGATTGTCGCATCATTTAGCTCCTAAGTCTGAATTTAAACGCGAAAGGCTGACGAGTGATTTAGCTTAAATCTTCTTTACATTTTGTAAATAAAGCGCGTAAGAAGGAAACGGAGGACGTTTTTGTAGGCAATAACTTATTTATTACGAAAGAAAAAAAAAACGAAAAACACGAATTAATGTCCAGTTCGGAGCGCATAGAGTCGCAGGAAAAAAACATGCGAATAAAGTCGATGAATACGATAACAGCAATGTACGCATACACGCAGCAGACACGCGCGCACAAGTGTAGATAATTACGGAATAAGGATCATTATTGTCAAGTACTACGTACACGTATGTATAAGACGTATAAGATATACGGAAACGTTACATAATATACAGGTAACGATTATTAATAAAAAATTACGTTGAAAGCTCGAACTTTATCCATTTTACGTACCCAACGAATTCGCAGAAAATTTATAACAGAAATTTAAGGAAAAGTGATTGCCCCTCTTTTCTCCTTGTTCCCTGGTTATCCCCACGCCCTAGTACCTCGTAAAACAACGTTTCGTTCCTTCGGATGAAGAACGTAAAGATGGGTCACATGAATCGTGAATTTGTCATACCAAGTGATCGAAAAATGTTGAATCTACGATATCTAGGATAGAAGCATAGGACTTATTATAGAAAAAGAATATCTCGAGTAGCCATATTTGCACTCTCTTGTTCGAGCAAAAGACGAATGTATTAAGTAAGCGTCCAATGCCGACTGAAAATTATCCGCAACCACCCTTTCCGCAGCAGCTACGTTTCGGTGGCCGATATCCACGAGAATTATCACCCATCAATGGATTATATTCTGAAAGAATATTTCAGACAAAATATTATTCCGGTACAAAGTACATTTGAAGATCTTTCCATCGCGCTTACCTTTTTTGAACGAATTGGGCTTCTTTTCGGCAGATAGATTGTCAGGTTCGGATCCCAATATTTGTCCCAAACCGTGAATGTTCACCGATTTCGATGCTTCCTTTTTCCTCTTTTCTTGCTGAAAAACAGTTTAGTATGATATTAGGGCAGAGTAGCGAACAAGTTACGCATTAGATATACGCACACGCGATGGAGAATTCGAAAAGCATTTTACCTCTTCCTTATCTTTCTGCGCCTGCGTAAGCGCACATTTCTCGATGTATTCCTGTTGCATCTTTTGCCGCGAAGCTTCTACAGCTGATAGTCTCTGTTGCATTAGATCCGGATCTAAATTCCCAGAAAATAAGAACTGTTATCATCGTTTATCAACAGGAAATATAGTTTCCTTAAAGTCATCGCTTACTTTTATGATACTTTGCGGCATACTCTAGCTCGTCTCTTTTCAACTTCCATTTCGTATATTTCTCTCGGATAGACGGCGAAGCAAACCATAGAGCGATTAGAATCGCAACTATGTACCAGCCTACCGATTCAATGGTCGTCCAAACTGTGCAAAGTTTCAATACATCGTTATACGAAATTAAAAGAAAATATTTTAGTACGTCATAGTCGTCGCTTCCGCGACAATGTGTATTGCGATATGCCCTTACGAATATTAATTAAATGTAACTAGGTAGAATCGAATGAGTAGTCGGAGACCAGAGTTTAAAGGTCCTACCTTGCACGAGTTACGAATATATTAATGAAATTATATTGAACGTAAACGAAAATGAAAATTTGATCCAAGGAATATCCGTATTTACGATACCCCAACGAATTGTATATTATTTTTTTAGGTTATATGTTGTATTTTAACTTGTGACGGGCATCTTACTTACTCATCGTGAAGTAAGAAACTTCAAACTCTCCATTGTCGTTAAAACTCATCTCTTATTTCGTTTGTCATCCACAATTGAAGAAATCCACTCGTCAAATTTTTGCGACGTAAACTTTGAAAAATATGGTTGCAACTGTATGCAGTTCTTGGCAAGGATCATCACAGTCGTATGATCGGATCTAAATTCACAATCCATGCATAATTTTTAACGGTAATCGCAGCACCATCTAACAAAGAATGTTTCAACTACGGTGATGCACGATTTTACCATCGGTCAAGGCTAACAGTTTGAGCGTATCTCCACTGTACAGAGTGGCGCTGTTCGGACATTTGAAAAAGTCAAAAAAATACGAAGCAGATTTCACATTAGTTCTTGTAGGAAAAGCGGTACGAATTATTTGTCCGGATATTTGATGTTGAAACATAAAATGGTAAATTATTAATGTAAAATGAATGCAATTCGAAGAAACGGCGAGTTACTAGAGACAGTGCGATAATTCTTTGTTTCGTGATAATTTGGTAAGAATAGATCCTATTGTTGCACAGAAGCTGACAGAAGCTGACAATTCGATCGTACGTATTATGCATGTATGTACGCACAGTATGTAATTTACATGGAAAACGACAGGCCAAAGATGTCGCTACGATCGGTGTGCCCATCTATCCGTTTCTCGTTCTCAGCGTTCAAGTCCAAAATTAGTAAATAAAGATGGTGGCAGCGCGTGAGACGTGTGCCGTATCGTCTCGCGAAAAATGTCTGGTAAAATGAAGTGGAAACGGAGAAGGTTCGCGATCTTTCAGAAAAGTTCGAACGTTAGAAAGACTTAGCGACCGGGGTCAAACCAAAGACTACGATAACAGTGTAAATAGTGATTGGTTCCTTCTATAGTTTATCCCGGGGCTAGAAGCGGGTAGCAGCCGCAAAAAGAGGATAATTTCGTTCCAGAGTTCACCGTAAGGTACAAATTCTCGCTATTTTTAGATTGAATCCGAGCGTCGATCCTCATTGAAAGAGTGTCGAGTGGAGTCGGAGTCGAGTCGAGACCAGACGAGACGAGTCGAGTTAGTTCATGGTATCGGCTAGCTAAACTTCCGAGAGCGATCCTATACCCTTCCGTGGAGCCAGCCAACGGAGATACCGTCGATCTTCTTTTCGTAGGCGTTTCCGACTGCTCAATAATAAGCAAGAAACCGAGCAACCGAGTCGTTCGGTCGCCTCGCAAACTGTTTTGTACCGTCTCGCTCGGTCTCGCCTGGTCTCGCCTGGTTCCGTTCCGCTTCGTTCCGTTTAATTCCGTTCGGTTCCGCTTCGAATCGAATCGAACCGATCCGATACGAATCGGAGGCCCTGAACTCGAATCCGAACCCTTTGGCACCGTCCTCGAACTACCCCTTAGCCAAAGGCCGAAAGAAGCCTTATTCTCCCGTGTCCGAAGATACCGCTCGGGACAGTTAGCAGATGTCCCGAAAGATCCCTTCAAAATATCAGAATGCTATTTTTATCAATAGAAACCTACATACCGCGGTACGCGGTTCATTTGCAAATGGTGCACCGATACGCGATACGCGATACGCGCGCTCCGACATGTATTTTCTCCAACCCAATTGACTAGACCATTAGGCGATTCCTCGGGACGTCGGAATCAATTTCGCCCCGTCTCGTCCATGTTCCCGTAGCCGCGTTCCTCTCGTTCGTTCGCACCACGGTCGTTTCGACGTTACCGGTAAGATTTCGGCACGGCCATCGCTCGGCCATTGCTCGGCGATCGTTGCCAACGAGTTCCTCGTGGAAACGATCTAGGTCTATCGACGACAACACGTCTCGACGATGACTTCTCGCGTGACCGTCCCTCCCCCGTAATTTGCTATACAGCCACACGCTGCCTACGTGCATCTATGTATATTCGTGTGTTATTACGGCACCTAAAGAACTCGTTAAAGGTCAACGAGATGAAACGCGGTAAGGGATGCGTAAACAGCGTGGTCAGGTTGCTGTAAAGTTGGCTAATACGGGGTTGTCGCGAACTATCCGTTATCGGGTGTTCCGGAACATCGGGTTGGTGCACGTGTACGTACCTAATTGTTGCGCCGATAACGCAGAGACAGAACGCGCAACATACGACACGCGAGATAGGAGATTGGTGACCCGTGATAGGGAATTCCGCGCGCACCGCGTCATCTCGCAAAGTCGAAATCGTCGAAGCGTTCGGGCGCGTGTTTCGTTGCCACGATTCCGAGGACACGCGCGGATATCGGAGCATTTCGAAATCGCGATGCAAGCGTTGCGACATCGTTTCCCGCGGGCGTTGATAATCGTCGTCGTCGAAGCGGCGAGCTCTGTTTTTTTTCGTTTGCGTTTGCAGCGCGTTGAACGTAACACCGCGAAACATTTCCCGGCCGAAATAGCCCAGATGTCCGGATGCTCGCGGCCGCGAACGCGAAGACGAGAACGCGAAGACGAGAGCGAAGACGAAGAGGAGCGCGAAGGCGAACACCGACGATATTCACCGAGCGTGGGCTATTAATTCCCCGTGACTCAAACTTTTGTCGCGAGAAATCGCGATCCACGCGTACAATCACCCGCGCTCCGCGCACAGGAGTTCATTCATATATGCAACGCGGGTCGCGCGGACGAATAATGCGGGTTTTAATAATAACGCGTGAATCACGAGACACCATAGAAGCTGTCGGCGGAGGACGTCGACGGCTCTCGTTCCATTTCCATCGTGTCGATGGGCGTTCCGCGCTCGCCGACGGTATCGAACGCGATCAAAGGTTTCTCCTCGCGGCTTCGCCTAGTTTTCGGAGCCGCGCCTGGCCCGCGATCGAACGACCGAGCTCGGAAGGCCAAGGAAAGGAAGTCCTCACTGGCAAGAATTCCGGAATTCGGTTCCCTTCGGCTCGCGTCCCGTTCGAACAGCGTCCAAACGACAAAGCGGCGACGCTCCACGCGCGTCCGGTGTCGACCGCCGTTAATAACACGAACGCGCAAATGTAAATTTATCTTGGCAGATTTTTGGAAGGGACTCTGCCAAACGGTCGTGGCGCAGCGCGGCGCCTTCCCATGCATCGACCCGATAGATCGCTTCCTCCTCCTCCTCCTCCTCCGCCTCGTCTTCCGTTCAAACGACGAAAGATCTCGAGCGCTCGCGGCCGCGCTTCCGCGTTCGATTTCTCGTCCGAATCCAGCGATCGATGCCGCGAAACTATTCGGCCCGCGCCGAGAGATGTGCCCCGATGATGCTTCGTCGTACCTGTATACTCGTAATCAGATAGTCGAACGTATCCTGCGTTCTTTCAGACTTCGCGTTGACAGTAGTATTTTGGACACGGTCTAAAAATACCGGGTAAAAATGATCGTGACCTGGCTACTGCGCGTTCCTCAGAGTACTCGCGTCCAGATCGTTTAGCTCGTCGACGGGCAGAGACGTTATCGCGACCGTTTCGCGATATCGATCGATCGATCGCTCTCGATGCCCGATTTCCGTCCACCCGCGGAGCTCCCAATGATCGGAGGAACGGGAATTAAAGAAGCAGAAGGAAGAGGGGAATTGGAAGAAGCATCGCGGGACGTAACGCGTAGCGCGAGGAAATGGAAGTCATTAGGACATCAGCCCTGAAGCCTGAGTCTGCCCACGCGTTGGGTCGGGTCTACGCGTCCGCTAAAAATATCGAAACGCACCGATCGAGTATCGAGAACGAGAACGAGAACGGGAACGGGAACGAGACGCGGGGCCGCGGAGCTGCGAACCGAGAGGGTGATCGCACGGGGTTACAAGCATGTGCACGTGTTCCGTTCCGTCTCCGAAAGAGTTCCGTGGGCCCATGGATCGACGCGGCAAGGCGCTACTTCGCTACGAGATATTTCGCTAAATCGTGGCCATTTGCACGCGGTATTCGACCCGCTCGACTGCTCGAGTTCCGTGGCGCTAAACCGCCGGCGATAATAGACTCTCTGCGAGGCTGGCTCGACAATAACGGTCTAGCTTGCTTCGAGGCAAATTGGCAAACTCCGCCTATCTCGGTTCGGATCTGTTCGCGTCGCGCCAACGACAAAACGCGGAAGTGTCCTCGCAACTTGGACACAACGGGCACAGCTCCTCGGGGAATCGCGTGGCGAAATTGAATTCGGAGTCGAAGCGAATCGAACGGAATCGTGGTTGCCGGTAGGGAAGCTCGTCGAGGAAGCCGTATCGGTTCGACCGAGCTCGGTTTTTTTTTCAAGCATCGCGACGCGAATGCGGACAAGCACCGGAAGAAGGATCGGGACGCGTTGCGACGAAGGAGGTGGACCTCCCAAGGCCAAGCGTGTCGTCGATCAGGTGAAAACGATCGCGAGACGGTCGTGACAAGAGAGCGACGCGACATTTGGCAAGGTTCTCCGCGAGGCTGCAGTCTCTGGTCTTGTCGCGGTTTGTCGCATCGCGTCGTGCCACAGCCGCAAGCTTAAATCGGATTGTAGCGTTTTGGCATGACCCAAGGAATTCACCCCGAAAAATAATTCGAGAGCGTCGGCCTAGGTTTCGCCGCGCCACGCCGCGCCGTGTCGACGGCGTTGGATGCCCGACGGACTTTCGATTAGCTATAAAAGTTGGTCGCACCGGAGGAGAAATCGTTTCCGAAAGCAACTTCCTTCCGACGAATCGATGCTCGGCGACTCTGGGGAAACCGGCGCATCGCGTCCCATCGCCTGGTTCTCCGAAAACCTATCCATCGGACCGTCCAGCTCGCGGCTACGCTGCCCTAGGGCTCCCGCCGGTTCTTTGACCCCTTTTGCGAACGCAGCCGCGGCCTCGGCTCGCCGGAAGCCCGGCTTTGGATGCCAAAACGAACAGGCGACGGGCCGTTACATCCATATTGCGAGGCATTAATAGCCGCATCCGACGAGCCACCGTCTCGGTTCTACGGCCGAGACGCGTTCCGTCCGAACGGTTTTTCTTTCGGCACGGTCCGAGGAGCCCGATCTTCGATCGCCGATCGGCGGCGTGGTCCCTCCTCGTCCTTGTTCTCCTCCGATTAGGGGAAAACGCGTCGATTCGGGCATATGTTCGGTCCGGTTGGGTTCCATCGAGTGTTTCGTCGAGGAGGCGAGCAACCCCGGGGCCGTCCATGGGCGGCGGGAGCGACGTACGCCGACGTCTCGTACCGAAAATAAACTTGCCCCGTTCCACCTCTCCGTCCTTCGTTCCTCGTTGGACCGCGAGCTCGATAACAGTGCCCCATCGCTGCCGTTATCCACGGCTCCACGGTTCACGATCGCGAGAGCACGCGGTCTCGCCTCCCGCATCTTGTCCCTAGCCCCGCCTCGCCGCGAGCAACCGATTGTCCCCGATCAAAGGATCGCATCCTCCTACGCCCTGCGGCCTACGGTGCGCTTTAACGACCCGACGTCCACGTCCATGTCCATGTCCAGGTCCACGCTTTCGCCCGCTCTCCGTCCCCTCCTCTGCCGTCCTCGTCCGTGTCGCGTCAGACACGCGTCATGCGGGAAAGGCTCGCACGACGTATAGCCAAAGTCGGAACGTCGACGAAGCCCGAGCCGACGACCGACTTTGTCGCGAAAATGATAACAGGATGGTTGAGAGCCGGATCGTGATTTTGATATTTGTTTTCTTTGCAGAGATAAGTAAGACAAAATGGTAGTCGGCGAGGCGAGCATACACAACATTATGGGAGGCATGGAGAGCACGGGAGGGGTGCGTCTTCACAATCACAAAAGGAAGTTGAAGCAGAGGTACGTCGGTCCGGCAAGATCGAGAAGCGGCGAACGAGAAAGAAAGAAAGAGAGAAAAAGAGAAATATCTGTGCGATTCGAGGATATGAAACGAGAGCGGCGCCGCTGTTCTATCCGTTTCGACGTAGAACGAACCGCCGCGTAGATGATGCGTGTGTGTCCGAGGCATCGCACCCCCAACGTGTTCCGTTTGTTTTCTTTGATTCAGGTTCGACATCATCAAGAAGCTCGGTCAAGGTACTTACGGTAAAGTTCAGCTCGGCATAAACAAAGAGACCGGCCAAGAAGTGGCGATCAAGACCATCAAGAAATGCAAAATCGAAACGGAGGCCGATCTGATCAGGATACGAAGGGAGATTCAGATAATGTCGAGCGTCCAGCACCCGAACATCATTCACATTTACGAAGGTATACCGATCGTAGAGTGGCTCCACCTTCGGCCATCGTAACTGACGGGCATACCGCGCTAACGAGGGTATTACTTTTGGTTTCAGTGTTCGAGAACAGAGAGAAAATGGTGCTGGTGATGGAGTACGCGGCGGGCGGCGAGCTCTACGACTACCTCAGCGAGCGCAAGGTGTTGTCGGAGCACGAAGCTCGCCGAATATTTCGACAGATCGCCACCGCGGTCTTCTACTGTCACAAGCACAAAATCTGCCACAGAGACTTGAAGCTGGAGAACATTCTCTTGGATCAAGCGGGGAACGCGAAGATCGCGGACTTTGGACTGTCGAACGTGTTCGACGAGCAGAGACTGTTGAACACGTTCTGCGGCAGTCCGCTCTACGCCAGCCCGGAAATCGTCAAGGGCACGCCTTATCACGGGCCCGAGGTCGACTGCTGGAGCTTGGGAGTTCTTCTCTATACGTTGGTCTACGGTGCCATGCCCTTCGACGGCTCCAACTTTAAGCTACTAGTCAAACAGATCTCGCAGTCCAACTACTTCGAGCCGAAGAAACCGTCGCGTGAGTTCATCTTCCTGCATTAGAGATACAGACGTATTCCTCCCCAGTGTTTGCCGACTGATAACGCGTCGTTTGATTGCAGCTGCTTCTCCCCTGATCAAGGACATGCTGACGGTGACGCCTGGAAAGCGGGCCGACATTGAAAAGATTTGCACCCACTGGTGGGTGAACGAGGGTTACGAGCAAAATTGTCTGGACATTGCCGAAGAGTTGGCGGCTCAGACTCCGGTGCGGCTGGATTTGCTGCTATCGTTGGTGCCACAATCGGCCAGCGCCGAGAAGCTGGTGGTGGGCGACGACCGGCAAGCCGCCGGAGACGCCGACGACACAGTGTCTTCCGAAACCCTGGTGCCAACCAGATGCCATTCCGTCGGCAGTTTGATGGAGCTCGATCGAAACGAGTCCGACAGGAGAGCGAACAGGAGAATGCAGATGCTGCTGGCAGAGGACGAGTCGAGGTCCGCGCAGCAAATCTCCTCCGGAGAGGCCAAGAGGAAGCTGGAGACCACACCGTCGATGGAGGAGACGGCCGCCGCTGGCGTAAAAAGGAAGGAGCGCTCTAGGAGAAAAGAGAGAACCGACGAAAGGGAGCCCAGAACATACAGATCTGGATCCAGGTAACCGTGCGCGCACTCTTTCTTGTCATTTCTCCACTTTCATTCTTACATACGTTAACTTTGTTTTCTATCGGCTGTTTCAAAAGTTTCTCGTTTCGTACAGACACCATTCGGCGCCCATTCCGAACGCTATCACAGAGGAGGCGATGGAGGTGGATCCCGTCGCGATCTTCGCTCCTGCGGGCCCCGATCCAAATGGAGCCGATGCAACGGCCAGTTGCTTGGAGTTGATCAAAGAATGCAATGAGAGATCGCCTAGTAAGGAACGTAGCAAAACGCCGGTGCCTGCACCGGTGCCGCGGAAACAGGAGGAGCCGGTCGACGACGCAACGATGAACGATGCCTCGAAATCCATCACGGAAGATCGCCAGGAAAAGATTTCTAGGCAAGACGAAGCTACGCGCAGTCAATCCCTCGAGAGCGGTCAGAATCTCGCGACGGCGTTCGACGATCGGTCCAAAGCGATCTCAAAGTCCGAAACCTCCGAGTCAAAGTTGACCAGCGACGATCCATTCGACGGTAACGACTCTGTCAGCTTGGAGGCGACTCAGCGGGAATTCAAGAAGCTGAAAGAGAAAGCGCTCTCCCTGGATTCGGAGCTGTCCTCGGAGACACGGGACGTTCCGGCGAGAACGTTCGAGAGGAGGCGTTCAAAGATCTTCGAAACTGCGGAGAAGTTCAATCAAATGGCGTCAAACGTCGAAACCGAGAAGCCCAAGAAGATTTTTATTCCCGGAGTGAACGTGGGCGGAGCGAAACGCGTGTTCGAGAGGAAAGCCAGTTTATCGTCCATCGGCGCGCCGCCTCCGGCCAAGCCTAGCGCGTCCAAAGTGATCATCGACGTGCCCACGGACAAGAAGGCGAACAAATCGGTCGTCGAACAGTCGAAGCAACCTCGGGAGGAACATGAGGAACGACAGGCACAGAAGCAGGAAGACGAGGAGGAAAAGAAGAAAGAAGAGGCAAAGAAAAGGGCCGTGGACATCATAAGCGGCGCAATCGGCAAGCCTCCGGTTCAGCGAAGAGTAAATGGATCTCCGCCGGTTTCACCCCCAGGACACGAGCCGAAGAAACTTCCGCTGAAGATACCAGTTGGAGCGAATGACTCGAGGACCGCCACGGTGTCCGTTTCCACCCCTGTCGACACCACCTTCTCGTTCGGCGAGTCCACGAGCGGAAGCAAACAATCACCGGTAACGATCGCATCTCTTCACCGATTTTTCGATCGTTCGAACGTTCCTTTCGTTTTCAGGTGTCCATGGACGTTCGCGAGATGAGCGAGGCACAAGCGGAAGAGCCGAGAATGTCCAGCAAGGTGGAAATAACTTTGAAGAGCGCGACCCTGCCGAGGCCGCGGAAAACTAGCAAAGCCGAGATCTCGTTGTCGGGAGCAAAGTCTTCGGAACCGGTGGCGTTTAGATCCGAGGTGGAAGCGAAGATCGACGCGTTCCAACCGCAAAAGCTGCGAACTCAAAGGTCCGAGGTGGCGTTCCCTGTCGCAGCCGCGATTCCACAATCGCATAGGAGCGCGAGCCTCGAGCCGGACATCAGGCATACGACAGCCTCCGCTGCTCCGCCCAAGGAGAGGATAATACCGATACAGGTTTGTTCCAGAAATTATACTCCTGAAACAATTTGTAGACCCGTGGGCAAAACAAGATACATTGTGCTGTGTTCGTAGGTCGAAGGGGACAATGGAAGATCGTTGCAACACTCGTCGACACCTCCAACTCCACCGACGCCGTCAACGCCGCCGAAGCCACCGATGGCTCAGAGATTGGTCTCACAGCGATCGGGATCGCTGTCGCGGCAATCGACCGCCGACTCGGACACCGACAGCGCTCTGGGTTCGACGGTCGGTCCGGAACCCATCAGGAAGAGTCCAAGAGAATATATAATCCCAATCGCGGTCGAGGGCGGTGGTTACGTGACGCCCAGGTCGGGCAGCGTGGAACCCGAGAATAAGACGGGCTCGTCGACGAACGCAAGCGCGAACACCAACGCGTCCAGATCAAGGTTCTCCAGGCCCCGAAGAATGAGCTCTCTGTTGTCGGACGCCAGCGAAGACGAGTCTCCGTTCTCGTCGTTGCATAGGTTGGTCGTGCACGGTCCTCGGTTCTCCGTCCTCGGTCCTCGACTTTGATTCGTAGATCATCGCTAGCCTTTCTTTGTTCATCTTCTACTTTCCACAGAGACAGCGAGGATCTCCTGCAGAGGCATATGCACCGACTGAGAAGCTCGCGGCCGTCAAGGCAACCTCCGGAACACGCGGACAGTCTGTCTTCCGGCGAGGACGACGACGACGACGGGTTCGAGCTGCTCACGGCGGAAAATCTGTTCTCCACGCTGCTGTCTAGAGTGCGGAGCTTAACGCAGAGACTGAACGTGGACGACAATCGGAACGCCGGGTTCCCCAGCTCTCGACTCTTCGGAAGATTGGGCCCGAACTCGTCGCAAACGTTCTGGGGTCTGAATAAGCCGTTGTCGAGGTAATTGGCCGATGGCCTTGTCTCTGTTTCCGCGCCACGTCGCGACGCGAGTCGGCTCTCTATCGAAGTCTAATCGGCACGATTCGATGCTTGTTTGCGCAAGCTACCAGACGTATGTCGAAACAAGGACCGTGACTACGTGAGTCCAATTGTTACAACAACTTTAGAACAATGTAGTGTATCCCGATTATCTTAGAAGGTAGTGCAACACATTACGATTCATTCGCCGAACGTAACAAATCGCAAGCTAGCAAGCTTCCTTCGCGTTCGTCGAAATAACCTCCCGATCGATGCCGGTGCCATGCCGATGCCAATCCCGATCCCGATCCCGATCATTTCGAGAGTCGACACCGAGAAAGAACGGTCAGTTCGTGACGGGGAATCCGACCGGGTCTCGCCACGACTGCTTTCCTGCGACGATCACGGCGAATCACGCGAGGTTTGCTTTCTGCCGAGCACAGGCGGTTGACGGAGTCTCAGTTCAGGCATTCGTTGAGCCGCGACGAAGATGGGTTCTCGAGGAAAGATCCCGTCGACTCGACGAGTCCCAGCAGCCCCGGCACCACCCACGGATCCAATAGCACGCCCACAAGGGAGACTGTGTTCGATATCGGCAGCAACACTTTACCCAGAGGTAAGAGAGAGTCGTCAAACTGTTTCTAAGACTCCGACAGCTCGATGCGGAGTCGCGGGACGCATCCGACGACCGACGGTCCCCGTCGGCCTTTTGCGCGTTCCTCGACGGATCGCAAAGAGTCGACGGTTGCGATCAATCGGGATCTTTTTCATCCGGGTTCCGTTCGTCTCGCGGCTTTGCGAAACACACACGGGGCCTGTTCAACTCGCAAAGGGAATCGTCGATGAAACAAAGTCGCGAGACGGCCGAGGCCAACCTGGATGGTAATCGGTATGCATCTCCTAGTACCTATAGCTGTTGTCGAGTCGTTGATAGACAGAGCACATCTTTTTTTCTTTACTTTTATCGATTTGCCTCTTCTCTTTTAGTTTACTTTCCTCCTTTTTGTCTCTCGCTCGTCCACTCTGTTCCAACTCCTCCCCCTCCCCCTCCCGGATCTCACCCTCCGACCGTGTGTCCTATCGTCGACGACGTGGTATTTTTCCGACTTTTTGATTGCCTGAACATGTTTTTGCAACTTTTTCTACTAACCCCACTTAGAATAGTTGAACGGTTCGTGTTTGGCACAGGTGGGTAAACGTGTGTCGGTAATTTCGGGAGATTTCTAGGCTCGGGCGGATCGCACACTCTTCTCTTCTCTTCTGTTTGTTTCCGTGAGAGGGTGGGAGGAAAGCGCGAATGATCTGCTGATCGACGCGCATGTTTTGCACGATGTTGCCCGCAAAAAAAAAAACGGTACCTGCCTGCTATGTACGTTTACAATCTTCATTCGAATAACCGTGACGTCCCTTTGCACTTCCACCACGATCCCGTGCTCGTGCCCGTTGTGCGTTCGCATGCGTGCATCGGTCTAAACTATAGACTCTAATTTGAATCGGTGCGCCGCGATCGGTCACGAACGTTCCGCGCGCGCGTTGAAGACGGAGGAAGAGGGAGAGAGAGAGAGGAGTTTTCGCTATTGGAATTACTCACAGACGTAACTCACACTTTGCCTGACATAGAACCTCATAATATATAATAATGTAATACAAGATATATAATTAATAATAATAATAATAATAGTAGTAATAATGCGCTGTAGTAGCGAGTTGCAATGTTGCTGTAGATTTTTCTATACGTACGCATATGTATCGCACATATACCGAATATGTCTAGATATATATACATGTACACACATTATCCCATTAACACGAACGAGCAGCCGTAATTCATTCGTCTTTTGTAATTGATCAATCGTACATGTAATGGTACTAAAGTTTCTGGCATGACTGCGCACGTATCCATGAACGCGCACGAGCGCACGAGGAAATTTCGGTTCTATGCTATCCAAGAGACAGAAATCCATCTTGAGTCAAGAACATTCATGCATCTACTTCACGTCTATCGTCGACTCTTCAATCAGCGACCAAAGGGAATTGAAACTGTTTGTCACCGGCGATCGATACTTTCGCGGATCGTGATTCGGGGTCAGCGGTCCGCGTCCGTCCCGACGGCTTGTTAGTTCCTCGATACTCGTCCAAGGTAGCTTGGTCGATCCAAGGACGTTTGTCGATCGGCGAACAACGCGTCGGTGTCGACGCGGACCGCCCCCCGAAAGCATGTAGCGCGGAAAGTGAGGTCCCGGTGGTACCCGTTCTGTAGCACGTGTATACATAATTGACGGTCTTTTCTGACGGTTGTTGCAGCGACCGTGCGAGTGACTCTCCGTAGGCGGGCAGACGGTAATCCCCAGTAGACAAACCAAGTTAGGTACTATTCTACACTCTCTATCAAGCGAACGCGACACTCTATTCCCGTCGCGGGTCATCCGTCTGTCGGTTGGTGTCACGTTCGACGAAGCACAGCCGGCCGAGACCACTGCGCGGAGCTCGCGACAGCAAACACTCGATACTCGCGGATCAGATACCGGATACCGAACACTGGCCGAACTTTACGCTCGCGAGCCTCTAGCTCGACTCGAGGATCTCGAGCGGATACGACCGAGGAGAGAGAGGGAGAGAGAGAGAGAGAGAAAGAGCAGACAATCGCTCGCGTATCCTCGCGGAACGACCTTTGGCCGCGAACGAAAACGGAAATGAAAACGAGAACGGAACCGGAATCGGAGAGTCGCGAGAATTACGTGCTAGAAGCAGAAACGAAGGAGGCAACGCGCGACGATCGATTCGCAGCGAACCCGTTGTTATCGTCGCGTTTCCAAAACGATATACTAAACAAAATCCGTTGCATAACAAAGAGATTTCTACATTTGTCGAAGGAGAGACGGTATCTCGAGAGATTGATGTATACCGCAAGGCGAAGGAGAGAGAGCTAACCCTTGTTTGAGATGGCTGATATTTGTTGTGTTTTCAAGAGTTTAAATAACAGCGTTTTATTACTTCACGTTGTCTCAGCATGCTTTGATAATGCTACTATATTGTATTTAATATTGTACACTGCATTACTTTCGCGACTCGTGTCGGCGCAATCGCGTTTTGCGGTTGTTTGGATGAAGTCGAGGCGCAAAAGCTCGACGCATCCGTATTTCGATATGTAATCGCTCGCGAACCGCGGGATTTCCCGGAATCAATGCAGAGAGGAGACACCGGTGCACCGATCTCTTCGAAGGATAACTTTCGAGAAAGAGAGTGAGAGAGAGAGAGAGAGAGAGAAAGAGAGAGCAGCGAGTCGATCGGTCAAACAAACGCGCGTTCGTTCGACGAGAATGTTCGCGCTCGACGAACACGCGTTTACGCCGCGTACGCGCGTAGAATCGCGTACAGGTCCCGTTCTCTCTTCGTCGATGTGCTCGCGTCCGGTTCAAATTCGAAAGAGAAACGGAAGCGACACCGGCAACGGAAGCAGCGGCCAGGTGCAGCAGTAAAATCAGCAAACGCAGAAAAAGCAGCAGCAGAGGAGCAGAAGTTACAGCGGCAGCAACAGCTCAACCGATCGCTCCCGAGATCCCGTTTTGTGCCAGAATCTGCGACGCGTCGCCGACGCTTTTCCCCCTCGTCGCTACTCGTTCTTCCTCGATATTTTTGCTCGCGTTTCGGTTCGGTTTCGCAACGAGTCGACGGTGCGTTCGGTCGTCGCCGCACCGATGCCAAAGCAACGCGATTATTTCGTAAGTTTTAGTAATCGCTCCCGCGATTATAATTTTTCGCGAACCGACGGTCAAAAAAGCCGGTGCTAACGGGGAAAAGAGGTCGGACGTCGCAGCGCGACAACTTAGCGACCTCGTGCGAGCAGTAGCGCGCGCGCGCGAGTTTATTTATTAATTTTCGAGAGATTTTATATACAAGAAGGCAGCAACGCGTTACATGTATGCAGAAATAAAGGAGTGTAAATATCGAGAGAAGAAGGAGAATGTTTTGCCCGGTCGCATCCCGAAAGACGATCACACCCGTACCCGAACCCGCAACCGCAACCCATATAACCCGTCCCGATCGAGAACTGCCAGACACTTCGCGCGGAATGTGTGGAATTTGCGTAGACGTTATCTCACTCTTTTTCCAGATAGAGTAGAGCGCGAAGCCGCGGAAACGACAGCAGAAACGAGAGTGGATGCGGAAGCAGAACCGGAGCCGGCCCGAGTCGGCAAAGACGCGCGAGAATCGTTGGAACACGGTTTCACGCCGAGTCTGGCGAAGCGGCTCAGCAGATCGTTCATCGAGCAAACGAGACGATCCTTGCCTTACGAGAAACGGCACCGACGCTCGGTCGGGTCGGCAGAGTCCGCGCCCGCGCCCGCAATCGAGATCGATGCCGATGCCGACGCCGTCTCCGATCGGACAGAGTACAAGGAGCACCGTCCCTCGGCCAACAGAACCGTGCGTAGATCGAACAGCCTGCTGGAGTCGACGAGCACCGGCAGAGACGCGTCCTACAGAACGTCGCCGTTACCGAGACGAAGCGTCAGCCTCTTCGACGACGACTGCTACGGCTATGGCCACGGCTACGGCTACGGCTACGATTACGACTTAGACGTGGACGCGGACGTCGAGCGCCGACCGTTTTCGAAATTCAGGAAATACGCGGAGAACGCCGCGGCGTCCGCCGCCGGCGCTGGTAAGCTGCGCAGGGAGAACTTCCACGGGTACAGAACCGACAAGATCCAAGAGGAGCCGACGACCGACGACTCGTTCGGGCAGCCCTCCAGGCTCGAGCTCGACCACATGGAAAGCTACGCGATCGACAACGGTTCCGTCTCGGAGATGCCGGACGCGACGTCCAGCGTGTCGACCAAGTCCTACGACACCTCGCCGACCACCGAGTCCTCCTCGAACACGCTCGACTACAATCGGTTCTCCTACGCCAGCAAGTCGGATCAGTCGAGAAGCTTCGAGAGCAGACTGCTCGCCGCCGAGAATCTGATCAAGGAGTCCAAGCTGAGGAATCTCGGGTCGAACCGGTTCGATCCGAATCTGTGCTCCAGTTACAAGGAGAACGACAAATGCGAGAAGCAGACGTTGCTCCCGATCGGCGAGAGTACCGACCCGTGCTCTTCCTCGAGCTTGACGAAGCGGCGGAGCTGCATCCCGAGCTTGCGGCTGCGATCCGGCTCGCTGACCAGGGAGCCGTCCGGCCGACCGGATCGTCGCAAGTCGTTCGCGGACTCGCGGGATCTCGGCGGCTTCGCGGCGCGGGCCCTCAGCCCGGAGAAGTCTATCCTCGGCAAGCTGTTTAGGCCCTCGGGCAATCGGGACGCCGAGTCCAAGCAGCGGGAGAGGAACAAGGACGCCGAGAAGGAGAAGGAGAAGCCGCAAAAGTCGAAGCAACACAGGATATCTCGATTCCTGCGGCCCGACTTCTTCGACACTCCCAGGGAGGAGAGCAAATACGCGAAAGAGAAGGAGGAGCGGAAGGCGGCCGAGAACGAGAGGCGCAAGTCTCGCTTCATGAAGCGGAAGAGCGAGAGCAAGGCGCGCGAGGCGAGCAGCGTCGAGCAGGAGAAGCGAGACAAAGAGCTCAAGAATGAGATCAACGCGCTCAGGAAGGATAGCCAGTCGAACGAGAATTCCTCCGAGGAGAAACGGGAGAAGGATGCGTCGCCGGTGACGCCGACGCCGTCTCCGACCCCGACGCCGACGCCAGCGCCGACGCCGATCGTCGAATCCGCCGAGGGGAAAAAGACCGAGAAGCAAGGCTCGCGAAACAGCTTCCTGCACTCGCTAGAGAAGAAGTTGGAGAGACTCCGGTCGAGCGAGGAGCCGGCCGCGGCCGCGCCTTCAGGTTCGGCGACAAAAGGTGGGCTCGCGAGCGAGTCGCGAGAACGCTCCGCGCCGCCCGGCGAGGCGAGGCCGGCCGCCGAAGCCGGCTCGCTCGGGAAAGCCGGCAGCGCCGAAGATCTGACAGCGACGAGCAAGCCCGTCGGTCGGACGTCCTCGAGGAGTAAGGTCTCGTCGGTTTTGGGCCTGTTCAGGAGCACGGACGCGAAGCAGGCGGCGAGCGCGATAGGCAGCCGCACGCAGAACGCGATCCTCGGCCGGCTCAAGAGGAGCCCGCCAAAATCCGCGAAGAGCGACGCAGCGGTCGCCGGCGAGGATGCGGCTTGTTGCGCGAACGGTGCCAACGGGACGAACGGCACCACCAACGGCAGCAGAATACCGACCAAGCTCTCCGGCAAGGTCGAGCCGAAGACGACGAAAAAGCTTGTCGCCGAGGGAAAAAAGTCGAGCGCGGGGCTCGAGTCGCCGAAGCGGTCTCCGCCGAAGGAGAAGCCTCCGATCGCCAAAGAGAGAAGAGCCTCCAGCGAAAAGGAGCCCAAGCTGCTGGCGAAGTCGACCGACAGAGAATCGGTGGACGCTTCTCGCGAGAAATCGAACGGGGAGACGAAGCGGGACGAGTCTGCGGAGAAGAAGGGAGAGGCTGCGAACGGCGGCCATGCCGTCGAGAAGAAGATACTCAAGACCAGGAAGAACAGGACGCTCGCGGAGACCGGATCGTCGGCAGGATCGTCGACCGCGGAATCGACCAAGCGCGACGACGCTGAGAAAAGGTCGCTGACGCCGACCGTCAAAAAGACGGTCAAGCCTGGCGAGACCGTCGAAGGAAACGAAGTCGACGGGACCAAGAGGAAAAAGGTGACGCGAACGGTGAAAAAGGTGGTGAAAAAGACGCCTTCCGATGGCTCCGAAGAGAAGCTGGACGACACGGGAAAAGTCGCGAAGTCGAGGACGAAGAAGAAACCGGTTGGAGCTGCCGATGCCAGTCAGAGTTTGGAACTGGTAGCGAAATGCCTCGGCAAGTCGAAGGAGAACGGCGTCGAGTCGCAAACGAACGGAAGGTTCTCGACGCGGTCCAGTGTCGCCGACGGCAAGCAAGAACCGGATCGCAGCGGAAAGTCCGTCGGTAAGCCGGGCTGCGTTCCAGAGGCGAGGCTGCAAGACTCGCAGCGCGCGAGCCGAAGCAATCTGAAGCTCGACCTGTCCAAGATACCTCAACACTCGTTCAGGAACACCACACCCAAGAGAGACTCTCCGAAGTCTGAATCGCCGAAGATGTCCGGCGGCGACTTCGGCGATTGCCGCAATTCTCCGAAGTCGCATCCTCCCCAGGGTGAGGAGCTTCTGCCCGACAAACTGATCGAGTGTATCTCGAAAGTGACGCATCGCGCCAGCATCACCGGCAACAAGATCGTGATCGACAAGCCGCTGCGCGCCAAGGACGTGGCCGAGTTGAAGAGGGAGGTGACCGAGTGCGCCAAAATGATCGAGAGCCGAGCTGGGGCCACGAGGGAGGCGACGACACCGCCGCCGTCGCCTCCGTCCGTGTCGACGACCGCCACGGAACACGAACAGCTCGAGGAACGCGAAGAAGTACGCGAGCAGCCCGTGACCCTCGAGGTGCGAGACGAAAGGAGAGATGAGGTCAAAGAGACGGCTCCAGTCGCGACGTCGGCAAGCAGGCAGCCGTGGAAGGAGTCGCCGACGGATCTCGCGAACGAGCCTTTCTCGCCCGTCGACGAGCCCGACAGTTTCGACTCGTGGTCCGTCAGCTCGACGGAGCTGAACCACGCCAGGACGGAGCTTCGCTCGCCCACGTCCCCGTCCCGTTGTTTGTACGCGAGGACGGACAGCTCAGCAGCGGAATCGGTGATCGATCGCATTCGCAGGCGGAGCTTCTACTCGCGATTCAACGACAGACGGAGGCCGTCGCTGACGGCGCCGCCGCCGGGCCTCGGGCTGTCGACGAGCGCCGCGTCGCTGCCGCGCAAGTACAGCTTCAGCGGACACCGGGACAGAGAGCATCGAGATCGCAGCAAGTACAGCGCCGGGTACGGCCTCGCTGCGATCGGCAGGACCAGACAGGATTCTCATCGAACCAGGAGCTTCGACTTGTACGCCGACGACGCGGTGGCTGCAGCGGTGGCCGCGCGGAATCGGTCCCTCGAGAGGCCCAGGTACTCGGACACCTCCTCGTCCCCGTACATCCTCGACGCCAGGTCGTCCATCGAGCACCTGCCTCCTCTCTCCTCCTCGTACGACCCGCTCCGAAAGTACATCCGATCGCCCACCTTCGACCTGTCCAGCTCCCGGACAAGATACCACAGCGCGGACTTCTCGATCGACTCGGACCTCGCGAGCTACCGGAGCCCGTACTCTGGTCTGCTGACGGAGCCGGCGATCGACAGTTTCGGCTCGACGTCCACCTTGCCGAGAAAATACGGCGGCTCCGCGAAGGGGCCGAAGACCGTCGAGTATTACGAGGAGCTGTTGGCTCCTAGCGTCGGTTCCACCGATTACTTGCAGATCAGAAAGTCTCCGATCTCCGGCGACTATCCTGGAAGATGCGAGAACGGCTACTACAACGGGGCCAAGGATCTTCCGCGCTCGAGCGCGAGCAGCTCGAAGAGGAATCCTTACGGGGAGAACGCGAACGACGCAGAACCCGCCGAGCAGCGCGATCGAGAGGAGGAGCGATTCGTCGAGCGGACAAGGTACCATCAAGTCGGCCCGTCTCTACCGTTTCGAATTGAAACGCCTTTTCTTGAATTTCCAGAAGCAGAAGCGGCAGTACGAGCGCCAGCATCAGCGCGAGCATCAGCGCCAGCGCCAGTGCCAGCACCAGCGACCGACAAAACGAAGCCCACCATCACTCGCCCATCTTCGACGATTCGTCGATCGCGCGCACGGCCGCCGGAAGCGACCGCAACTGAGTCCGTCGAGGGACTCGCGGGGCCTCCAAAAAGCCCGCGATCCTACGAACGAGAAAAGAATCCAGCTTGAGACCCGTTCGAAATCGAAGCCGCTTGCTCGGTCGCTCGGGATCAACAGCTCCGAAGCCGACATCTAGTCGAGAAACCGGGGCGCGACTCTGCCAAACGCGTTTGGCAAAGATCTGCCGTTCAGGCCCGCGTCGATCGCGGCGCGTTTCGTCCGAAACTCTAGTCTTCGAGTTTGTGTCATGATCGTATTCAAGTAAATTCGCGTGCAACAGTTGGTTTGTTCCTCCACTTTCGTTATTTTTTTTTTCTTTTTTTTTTTTTTTTAATTACCATGATTGTGTCGCTATTACCACTGTCAGTGTGTTGCCGTTACCATTGCACGAAATAAGACGTGCGCCGCGACGTAAAATGTAAAACGTTCCTCGATCGGGAATGCATCGACCTTGTTAATCGCGCGAACGTTTCTTTGCCTCGCGAATTCGACTGCAGTATTTCTAGAAACACGAGCGAAGGTGTATTGGCAGCTCGTCGTCGCATCTCGTTGCGATCCGCGCGGTTTCGCCGCAGCGACGGCTAATTTCCCAAAGGCTTGGTCCGCGCGAACTGTTTGCTCGCGATCCAGCGAGTTCCGATCAAACGAAACTCGTTCTCGCGCGATCCAACACGAATTGGGACCACGCTCGCAACGAGGATCTCTCTCGCCTTGACGCGGTCGAGATCCTCCGTAACCGATATCGGCTACGGTCTTCCGCTTGTTGTGTATGCGTTTTCTATTCATATACGTATCTTTAAATAAATATCGTCGATATTCGAGTCGGCCCCCGCCCCCCAGTCTTTCTTCTCTCTGTCTCTCCTCCGTTCCTCTGTTCGAAGAACGGCCATCGAGCGACGGGCTTCGAATGTTTCTTCGAATGCGTGGCAGTTTTCGCGACGCGCGTTCAGCCGACGGAAAGAAGGAAAGACAGAAAATTTTCAGCAAACCTCCGGCCTGTTCGGTTCCGCGATGATGAATCCGGTGAAATTGCGATTTCTCACCGAGAGATACGACAAGGAGAAGAAACACTTGCGACTGCAAGAGGAGTTCGTTGCCATCGGTCGGTCAGAAGCTTCGACCGGCAATAAATTCTACGCGAAACACGACGCGTTCCTAGAGTCAGAGATCCGGCAGGAGTACGTCGACTTGGTGACCAGACGCAACATCCTGACGCCGAGGGCCGTCTATCCGTCGGGTCCGCCGACGGTGAACATGCAGTACGGCTGGCACTCGGACTCCTTGTTACCGGCGACGAACGATCCCAGGCTACGATTTCCCAGGACGCGAACCGACTTTATAGCGATCGAGCTCGAGATTCGTTATACTCGCCGGGGGATACCGGTCGAAAAATTTACCGGGATTCCGTTCAAAGTTTAAGCTTATCGATTCGACGTCGGTGGTCGCGTTCGGACCAGCAAGAGCGGAACGTGCTCGATCCTCGGCAAAATTCAACCGGCAGCCGATATTATGTATTGTGTTGCGTGGCCGTCGTTGCCAAGCAACGACTGCTCGACGCCACAGTCCGTCGATTCGTTAGTTCGCCTGGGTTTGCCCTGCGAGGAAGGGCACGCACGGACCGCTTCGGTCCGCGTTTCCGCCGAGGATTCGAATCGCAAGGATTCGACGCGACTGAGAGCAAACCCGAGCCAGCAGGAACGCGACAGGATGCGATTCGAGGATCGACGGTGACCGCGTGCAAACATGACGGGCAAAGGTTTCCGCGTAAAGGTGCGACTGGACCTGCACGCCGTACGTATATCGTATCGCTTTGTCTCGTCTCTTTCGATTGGTACGAGACAAGGCATCGGAGAAACTTCTCGACTCGAGACTTTAGACGACACTGGAGAGACGTTCGATACGCGTTTCAGGTAACGTGCCCAGGGGTATGGCTATGTCCTAGCGGCAAAGTGGCGCTGCGGATAATCAGTCTCGACTCCACCCTAGAATCTGCCAGAGTATCTCCGATTTTTCCACTTTTATTTCACAACGAGTTTAACTTTAAGAAAACGTTCACACGGCTGGCTGGTTTGACAGAACTGCAACGGAAATTGGAGCAACAGCCTATCCGCGCGGAATTGATACAATGGCTTGGTCCTTGCAACCGAGTCGTCGTATTAGCCACCTTCGAAACCAATTTGTCGGACGTGCTGTACCCCGTATTCCGTTGCAAACGATTGCTGCCCGGAGTAGACGTCGACCTGCTCATGGATCCAACGAAATCGTTCCCCGTTAGTAAAGACCGGTTAAACGAGTCTACGAATCCCGCAAAACATTTTCCCGCATTTCGCGATTCGATATCCAAACTAATCGGACGTCCAAATCTAGGGCATTATAGCACCCAAGATCGAGATTTCGACGAGAACCGTGATAGAGGAAGTTCTAGGTGTTTTCGACGACTGGCTGGACGAAGCGGCCGAAGTCGACGCGAGAACGACCGAATTCAAGGTACGGCTTGCGGACGTAAGCGTAATTCGACGTAGAGCAATTTGCCATTGACGATTTGTACGCGTTCGTCTTTCAGCGCACGCTGCCCGATCAGAGGAGACGACCCGCGAAAGGTATCATCAGACAAAAGAGAGTTTGTCACAGCCGAACGCATCGTGCCATCGAGCTTCCTCGAACGTGAGTATCGTCGAAGGAACGAGTTATCATCGACTCGTATCCCGGACTTTCCGTAACATTCCGTTCAAGCGCGAGATGCCGATGCGTGAACGCGGACAGCTCCCCGATTCACCATCGACCACGAATCGGCCAGACTTGCCGAGAGACCCGTCGACGAGAAGATCTCGAATTCCTACGAGACGTGCACGACCAGTCGAGAGATCGCCGAGTCTCCGTTGCCGCTTGCGAGAACGCTCGTCTCTTCGATAAATGTTCCGTCTGTTCGATGTACAAGTGTTACTTCGGTTGCGACTGCAGCTACGACCATGTTCGCGATCGGCAGACAGCCGGTGGAGACGCAGAGTCTTGCGACGGGTGGCAATGTTGCGACGATGCTCGAAAACTCGCGTAAGTTCCGCCCAGCTTGTAATCTTGTTCGTGCTATACAACAATTTTGTTCTCACAGTATATCCTCGAGGTCTCAATGCCCAAGGATGGATGCGAATAAGTTCCGCTGCTGGGAGAAGGATTGCTGGACAAAGTGCCAGCACGTTTCAAAATAGTAATGTTGCTCGAAACGAGAACAACTCGGCCCCACGGTACGCTTTCCAATATTTCGGAATGCGGGAATTTCGCTGCTGCACAGGACCGTCGTGATGCGAGCCAAAGCTTCTACAAGAAATTGGATCAATTTTATCAACGAATGTAGGAGCGATGGAAACTGGCAATACTTGGATACTTGATCCAAGTTGTGGAAATGTCTATTCTAAAACGGAACGATGTAAAAGGCAATCGAAACTTTACACGAACCGGAGAAATATTGTCTTTTATTTCACGTAAACCTGCCGTCCCAACGAATATACAGGCGTGTGTTGCTTCTTGAGGCCGCGAAAGTTGACCGATTGCGAGAGCAACGCCGGAGTTCTGAGGTATATACCTCGAGCCTGAGGTGTCCATGCTCTCAAAGTTGCGTGCTCATTCTCGTGCGGCGTTATCGCGATCCAACCTGAACCAGGCAAAAAGCAATTCGATAGAATCGGAGACACCGCAAGCATAAAATCAATCTCGGATTATTACCTATACTGGACAATACGATGTCTGCCGCGGATTTCTTACTGTTTATACCAGTAACTTTCATCTCTTTCGAGCCCAGTTTCGGCCATCTTTTCAATCGTTCTGGTTCGTTGACAGGCACAACGAATGCTTTCGTTGTTAACAATTCTTCGTACACATCATCCGCGTGTTCCGTGTAGCATATCGTTATAGGTAGTTCCATACTCGAAAACAGCGTACACCTGTTGATCGAACAGATAATTCGACGAGTTCAAAGTTTCAACAAAATTGATAACAAAAATTCAGTACCGAATGTAAACGTTTCCTTCGAGAAAGTCTAATCTTCCCATGCCGGCTAGGAACATGGTTTCTTTTGGTCTAAGAAGGAACGTTCTCGGCGATATTATTTCCTTTGGTACGGTCAAGGCTATTTCGTCGGTCGTTAACAGATCTAATATCTGATCCGGTTGAATGGTGCCTGGTGTATCGTAACACCAACGACTCTTCACATACTCTGGCTGAGATTCGTCGAAACAAGGCTCCTTTTCCAGAAACTTTGACGATTTCTCCGAGAATGGATCGATCTCTTCCGCCTCTTCTTTCCGGAAAGTTTTATTGACATATTCTACGGAAAAACTCTACAAGTTAAATAATCGAGAAACCTGCATAGCTAACCAAATCGAAACGAATCTCCACCTTCTAAGGTAGTGTGACGTATTTTCCTTGTTGCCCGAAACTTCTTTATTTTATAGTCTAGTTCTGCTGCCTTAAGGATTCGTTCTCCTATTAGTCTTTGCGTTCGCAACGCGATTTTCTTGGGTTGTGGATTTAGAATAGGAAATTTCAGTAGATTCAACGTCGTCCCTGGCCAAGGCGATATCGTGGCGCGTTGCAGCAGATCTACAGCCTGAATTTTACAATAATCCGAGTTGATCAGCGCGTTGAACATTGTACTTTTTCCAACGTTTGTACAACCAACCAAATAGACATCTCCTAAAAATTTAGACAATCTTTTAGAATTCTTTAATACTATTCTTTGCTACTACTGACTTCTTTACTTATAACTAAAGATGATATTACTTATAACTGACCTTGATACCGCCATAGGTGCTGCAATCTGGTTATAAGCGACTCTATGCCAAAACCGGTTTTCGCGGACGTCAGGGTATAATGCATCACATTCTTCCGTGATATACCAGTCACTTCGAGAAAGGTGTTTAACAGCTGATCCTTCACGTTCTCCAAAAAGTTAGAGCAGTCCCTCGGAAGTAAATCTACTTTATTACCGACCAGTATTACAGGCGTGAAAGGATGCATGATACTTTTCAAATCGGGCCATATACTGCACGGGAAATCCGTCAAATCGACGATCAAAATCATTGCACATTTCGTCCTCTTTATAACTTTCAATAGCTTTGGGTAATCATCACTTGATACCTTTACATGTAAAGCAGCATTGTAAACTTTCAAGAAATGGCACCTTAGACAAACCGTACGCTTCAAATCTTCTTGGTTGCCACGTGAGAATAATTCGGATGGTAAATAACCAGGAATTAACGGATCTTTGCAATGCAGTAATGCTCCACATCCTCCACAAGAAACAGAACTTACAGCGAATGATGGATCAGGAGTTCCATAACTTTGGAATGCTTTGTCGTCTGCCAAAGCATCATTGAACTGATGAAAATCTGTCATCCATGCGGATGGTACTTTCCAAAGTTCTCCCTTTGGTAATGAATCGTCCTGATTATCCTTTATTATGTCATCAAATTTGGATTTATAATCAAAGCCAGAGCTTTTTGCTTCCAAATATTTTTCATATAACATCTTGTAGTGTATGTTCAACTGATCCGATGCTTGTGCTTTTATATCATCATTTGGCAAATCAATGGTTTTGTAAGAATTAGTTCTGCTGTATGGCATATAGAAATTAGAAGATGATTCACTGTCTGATCCTATTCCTTCGTTATGGTCAAATTTTTTATAATTTGATATTTCTTTATCTAAAATTACGCTAGAAACAGGATCCTCTAACGATGTCTTAAACTTCGCTGCTTTTTCACGTGCTGAAAGCTTGAAGTGCATTTTCTTGTGTGTTTTAAATCCGGTCTTAACATATTTCTGATCCAAGTGATCACAATACAACAGTTTCTCTCGTAAAGCCAGAACCTTCGGATCTACCCCGTCATTCTGATCGTTTTGCTTAACCGAACTCTGCTCGACGTGATAAAACTTCGAGTTGCACGACGATTTTAGGCCATTCAGCCGTAAAGAAAGAATTCTGATCCTTAAGTACATAATAAAATTCTATGGAAAATATTCCGTGAAAAAGATTTCATATGCATAATCAATCAATATTAAAAAAAACTAAACAGTACGTGAATTAAACTCTGTTGCACAGTATATAAAATGTAGTAACTATACGCCAGCATAGTAACTAATTTTTTAAACAAAAATATACATCAACAATCCGGCATTTATACATAACCTAGAGAACAATCATTGATATGTAAGCTGCCATATTGGCTAGAATGCACTGTTACATGAACGTATGTACATATCGTGTCATATGTGTTAGAGAATCCCGGTTTTAATCTAAGCATTTGTTCATAGAGAGCGCTGATTGAACACTTTCTCGCTAGTGCTCGATTAGTATATAAGGACCATTCGTTCCAAGTCCTCTGTTAATTTTTAGTCGATATAAATATTAACATAACAGTGCTTAAACGCATAAACATGAAATTTGCAATACTTTATTCATAATCTGTACGTATACATAGTTCTACAAAAGTGAACATTAATCAACATACGATAAAATCATACAATAGAAAATGCGACAATGTTAGTTTTTCGTGACTAGGATTAAGAAAGGACTCCTTATATAAGTAGTATTTTTTCGTCGATTGTAGTAGATGATCCCGGCGACTTTGGGCAATGATCACTTCATAAATACATGTATAAGGAATGATGTGTTGTACATAAAAATAGAATACTTAAATCATGTATAATTGTCTTGATTGCGCTATTAAAAAAAATGTCATAACAATCAAGTTTGTATAGTGCGAAGGTACTAATGAAATAGTACGTCGCGTTATTTGTGCAACGTTTGTACTGAAAAAGAGAAACGAATGGTCTCTGAACACATGAATTTGTTTCCATGATCCGCAAACAGGACAGCTCGATTAGGCCAGCTAAATATTTCGGCTGGATTAGATGTCTATATTCTTAACGTTAAAGAATAGACACAATCCGATTCGTCGAACCAACCCTTACGCGCGCGTTGCCCTTTGATAGTTCCTTCTACGATACCATGTTCTACTTCCTATGGCTACGGTAGACATCAGTTATTCATCTATCAGAAGCATATCTCTACAATGCCTTTGCTTGGTGATTCTCTTTGGTCTCGGAACGAGACCGAAGATAGCATTACTCTTGCCAGTACAACTTACTCTGAAAGTGCTTTCCATTATACGGATCATAAGCGCATGCTTCGCAATCCGGATTACATATATTCTCAAATCAACGATAAATAATGCTAAAATCAATTAAAAACTAACTTACAAACGCAATCACTGCAACAAACGATGAACGTCGGCGCAACGCATGGACGGACTGAGATTTAGGTACGACTTCATGAATCTTTCGTAATCTTAGGTAATTATAAAAGTGATACAGGTATAGAAATTCTTTGTCAAAAGGAAAGAACTGTCTTAATTACGACATTATACTGTACCATCGGTACAGCTTCGACCTTCGTTGTCGAATTTATATAAAAAAGGATCTCAAAAAGATGCGTCTCAACTTTAGAACCAGATTACGAGAAAATCCATTCTTTTGCAAGAGTTTTAACGTGAAGTTTAGGCGATGTATCGCAGACTTGCGGATGAATTTTTAAGTACACGTGGGACTAAAATGAATGTTCCTACAAGCGGAAGAATTGTTCTTACACTATTCTTCTCGCAAATAATGATTGAATATTGGCAGTTGTCGAGTCTGGATCAGTCTGAAACGGAGCGACGATTTAGTGTTGTGCCGGCGTGGAAGATCTGTCGTACGGTGATGGCGGAGGTAAAGCCAACGATGGTGGTAAACTGGTGGTACTCGTTAAGGTCGAATCGAGTTTACGGGCTTCGTGTTCTAATAATACTGCGTCTAGCGATGGATCTTGGGCCACTGTTCTCAACGAGTCACCCAGAGCTTGCCTCAATTGCTGCATCTCCCTACCAGCTCTTGAACTTCTCAACACATACAATTGTCTGCGTTTTATCTCCTGATTCAGCTGTTCCCGCAATAGTTGAATCTATTCAGGAAAATCAGAGTTATAATAAAATTGGGCATAAGTAGTGATAATTATTACCTGATTCTCCAGACGTAGGATTTGCTGACGATGACTCTGCTCCCTTGCTTCCAACAACTTCTCTGCCTGCAGTTGTGCAGCTCTGAGTCGTTCAACTTCTCCAGACCTATCCCGACCAAATTCATACATTGAATGACTATGAACGTAGTTTGACTTTACTCTTATGAGCTCTGCTTCTTTCTCCGCCAACTGAGTCTCCAGTCTGCGAACTTTCAATCTTAATTCTCTGTTTTCTTGTTCGTAGTGGTCCATATCCAAACCAGTGCCCAACAACTCTGCGTGTGCTTTTTCTGGTCTCTCATAGCTCTTGCTGCGAACGGTGGTAGACTTGGCCAATGATATTTGACGTTCTAAATTACGTTTATCGACTTCTAACATTTTTACCTGAAATATTGTTGGAAGAATGTACCTTAGATTGATAGCGAGTTATCGAAGATTTACCTTATCGCAAAGAGCATCCACTTTTCCTCTCATCTCGCTTCGCTCCCTTTGTGCTGCTTGCAGCTGACGCAATAACTCCTCGTCCTTGTTTGTTGTTTCCTCTTGCGGAAAACTGGCTATCCTTAATTGTGACTCCAAGGTGCAACGTTGCACCTCGTTATTTGCCAATTCATTCTGCAGTCGATTTATTTGATCTGTTAACGACTGATTTGTACGTTTCAACTCGCTCAAAGACTGTTGCGCGGACTCCACGCGCTCTGTCAGAATTCTTCGCTCGTTTTCGGTATTTGTCAGCTGTTTTTGCAACTGAAATAATTATACATTGGTTCAACATTGATTCCTTGTAATTGATCAAAGATGAAAAAATACCTGTTTGGTTTTCTCATTAGACGTTTGCAAAGAAGTTGTCAGTTCCAAGACATTACGCTGCAGAGAATTAATTTCGCTCTTCAATTCACTCTCCGTATTGGATGCTTTCTCTAATGTTAAGTTCAATTGTTCTATTGTTGATTTTAACGAAGCACAGCGTTCCTCTAAGCTTGCCATAGCTCTGCTCTGAGTTTCATTTCTCTCGTGCAGTTTCTACAGAATTATTTAGCAATTAATACAATTGAAGTTCTTTAAACGAGTTTAGATGTTGCAGTCACAAGTTAAGTACATGAATATTTGCTTCTTTCTCTTGGAACATCATCTGCAATCTTTGAAGATCACCCTCCAACGACATCCTTTGCAATTCCAGTTTAGTAGCACGGGACTCGCTTCTATTGAGCTCCTCTTGCAAATTGCGCTTCTCGTTTTCTACTCGGCTCAAAGCTTGTTTCATCTTGTCCAACTTATCCTATAAATTTCAATGTGGATTGAAAAATAATAAAAGGGTTCTCCCTACAGAATATTTTGTTCCCACCTCACACTGTATCTTTTCTTCGGTGCTACTGCTGATCATTAGCTCGAGGTTCGCCAGTTTCTCGCGCAGCTGTTCGCATTCGTCTGTCTTTTGTTGCAAAGCGTTCAACTTAAAACATACTCATCAGTAATTACTTAAAACTTAGTAGCAGAATTCTATCGAAAAAACATACCTGCATATCGTAACTGCCCTGTTTCTGAGATAGCTTCATTTCCAAAGAGTTCTTTTCATCCTGCAGCATTCTAATGTTAGCCAACAGCGTATTTATTTGAGTGTCCGACTTGTTCTGTATTTCTTGAGTTTCCGTCAACTCTTTCTTCAAGTTGCACAGCTCTGTTTTGTAATCGTCCTGGATTTTGAACAAAATTGAAATTAATTGAAAGGAACGTATAGAAAATTTATAAAAGAAAGCAGCAATTACTCTTTCGCGTTCAATTTGCGCCACTTGTTGCATGAAGGAACGCACGCCTTTTCTAACTGCTTCAGGATCAACATCGAGTATCACGTCTCTGCCAGAATCAGTGTGCTCTTGAGCTGAATCATAAGCCAAATCGTTATCTAATCATCTATATTAATCAATCAATTGCTCACCCCTCGCTGGACTCCATCTTCTTGATGGACTCATCAATTTGAATGGCATGTTAACATTTCCATCCATTTGAATGCCGACGATACGTCGCAAGGTAGAACCAACGCTACTCAATTTCTGTTCAGCTTCTTTCTTTGCGATTTCAAGTTGCGATAGCTGTGCGTCTAGGGCTCTGACTCGCCCTTCGGATCCTCCGAGACGTGCCTAAGTAGCATATTCAAGAAAAACAGCACTCGATGCATTTTTTCAAACCTACTATTAAAACTTTTTAGAAATATTCCGTCACGAATTTTGATATTACTTTTAGTTCTTGAATTTGTTGGGAAGCATCGGCCAAACAAACTTCCAAATTATGTTTTTGATCTTCGAGCTTTCTCTCGCGACATCGACAGTCTTCCAGTCTAACCAGTAACTCTTGTTCTCTTGTCCTCCATCTCTCATCTTCCTCATCGGCGCGTGAACGCAGTCTACCAAGTTCTTGTCGCGTGGCTTCCAAACTGTTGTCCACATCTATCAACTGATCAAAAACAGTCAACAGATGAACACATATATTTCAATTAATCTCTTTTGCTGTACTCAATAGATACCTGTTTCTTTACTTGATGCAGTTGCAGCTGCAGACGTTCTCTTTCCTCTGTCTCGTTCGCCAGTCGAGCTTGCAACTCTTTCTCGTCGCTCTGTGCTTGGGCGTTACTATTATGAGACTTTTGCAATTCGTCCTGTGTAAACCGTAATTGTTTCTGCAACTGCGAAGTCTCACGTTCCATGTCACGCAGTTGTGTCTGAATGCGTGATCTCTCTGCGTCTATAGCTACTTTCATGTCCTCCAGAGCTTTACAGACATTACATATAAAATATTTATTAATAAAACGCTACCCACTGCAGCAATCATCTACATCTGTTGCTACAATGCACCTGCAATCTTTTGGTGCGATTCTTCCAGCGTCCTATTTTGTTCCCTCTTTTCACTTTCGATGCGTTTCACGTGCTCCCGTAACTCTTTATTGCTGTTATGGTACTTCTCCTTTTCATACGTAGAGTCAGCTAATTGCCTTCTAATATCCACTAATTCTTTCCGCAGGCTCTCATTCAGAGTTTCAGCTGCAAATATTATAATCATCGCTGTAAAATCAACAACCAAGCGAACGAAAGGTCAATTACAAAAAATTACCATCTTTAAGTTTCCTCACTGTTTCCTGCAACTGATTTTGTAGACTATCGACTCTATCCTCTGTCATATGCAGTTGGACTTGAAGTTCTTCTGATTCCCTCTGTGCCGATTCCCGTTCTTTCCACAGTTCTTCAATCTTCAGATCAAGCTTTATCCTGTCTTCATCGGATCTTAATTTGGCTTCGTCTAATTTCGTCTTAAGACGATTCAAATCATCGCGTAATTGTTTAGTATTGTTGCGTTCTTGTTCAGCACGTGCAGCTGCTTCCCTCTTGACCCTCTCCATATTGCTCTTTTCTTCTTCCATTTCTCTTAAAACACTCTCGAGCTTATCGAGTAGTGCTTGTTGATCGTGATGAGCTGAGAAAATGCATATAACCATATATCAAGTAAAATAAATGCTAATAAATTTAATATGTTATAAGTATATTTGTACCCATTAGAAGAGCCTGCTGTTTGTCATTCTCTGCCCTCAAAAGAACCTCCTCGTGCGTCTGACACAAGTTCTCCATCTGTTGCTGCATCTCGTCAATCCTCTGCTGCAACTGATTGATCTCGTTGTCCTTTTCGCCACCAAGTTGTAGTAGGGACTGCTGGAGTCGCTTCTCGAGACTAACCCTTACTTGTTCCTGTAAATAAATTCAGTCAATTTTGCTTCTCATTAATAATCATGCATACGTTAATTCCTTACTTTCTCTTCGTTCAACTTTTTAATATTATCTTCGCTATGTTTTTTCAAGTTGGAGATAATGTGGTGGAATTCAACCTCTTGATCCCCACTTTGCTGCGTCAAGCTCTGCTTCATTTCTTGAGCCCGTTTCTCGTTGTTTTCTAAATCTTTTATTAGCCGCTCTACTTGCCCCTTCAAGCTCTCTTTATTAATTAGTAGCTCCTTTTGTTCCTTCTCCAGCTGTGTTTTCTTTGCGTGCATGCTCTCTAGATTAGTTTGTGTATCGAATAGGACCCCTTCCAGTGTTTCCTTCTCACTGCGCATCGATGCAAGCTGCTCTTGCAACCGCTGAACTTCCTTCTCATTGGTCTCCAGAAGCACCTGACACGATGCAAATACATTGGTTATTTGTAATATAATACATCGCGCAATATTTACTTGCAACTACCTGCTTTTCCTCATTGTCTTTTATCAAATCCTCCAAGTTTCGATTAATCCTTCCATTCATTTCATTTGCTTGCTCCAATCTCTGCCTAAGTCTCATCAATTCTTCGTTCAAGGTTTCTTTCTTTCTCGCTAAAACCGATAATTGATTACTCAAATCTCCACGCTCTCGCGTGACCTGCGCCAGTTCTATTTCAGTTTTCTCCTTCTCGATTTCCAAAAATTTCACTTTTTCATTTAATGTAGCTTTTTCCGATTCCAAATCTAGCCTGATTTGCTCCGCTTGTAGCAACTCCTTCCTCAGGGAACCTAGATCACCTTGTTGATCTGTACATTGATTTGCTAATTTTGTTTTCTCATCCGTCACCTGAAGTTTAAAATTAATACAGTAATCTTATAATACCGTTGATACACTATTTTCTCAAATTATAAAATTCATGTTCGAATCTTCCAATTTTCTGCCATACCTTCTTCAGTTCCTCCTGCAGTCGCTGTTTCTCTTGTTCATGATTACTGCAAACCGTTTCCAACTTCATTAGGACTTCTTGCACGTCCGACTTCTCCAATATCACGCGTTCTAATTCCAGTTCCAAGTCACCTGAATAATAATCCAATTAAACAGAATGTATTATAAGCAGTAGTCAAAAAAAAAATCACCTTTATTCTTTTCGATTTGCGAAATTAAACCGTCGGTCTCGAATTTCTGCTGTTCCAACATATCCTTGGTTAAATAAGCTTTGTTCAACTCTTCTCGCAAGGTCAACAATTCTTCTCTCATTTTGCTGCATCTGTCTTCCTCCGAATGGAGACTTATTTCCCTGACGAATCAATTAAAAGTTGCATCGACTGGCATTATAAAAAATAATGTTTAACTAACCTTAACTCTGCTTCTTTGGAAACTCTGTTCAATTCGCTTTGCAGATACAGCTTTTCATCTTCAAGATTATCACAGAGCTTTTGTAATTTATTATTAGACTTCTGCAGCTTCTCGTAATCGTTGTTTAAGTTCTCCATCTAAATAGGATATCCCATGGTTTGATATAGCGTTTACAAAATTTATGGACACTTTGTGTGATAGTTTATAGACGTACCATGCTGTTGATTTCGACCCTACTCTTGTCCAATGCGTTCTTCTCCACTCTTACGGTATCGAGACCCTTCTGCAACATGTCTTTCTCTTGATTAAGCTGTGAACACTGTGACCGAGCCGTGTCCAGTTCGGTAATCAACTCTTGCACGCGTTTCTCCAACGTTTTAATATTTTCTTCCGCGTTCTCGCATTGTCTACGGGTTGTCACCAACTGCTCTTTGTTACTTTGCAGTTTCACCTATCGCAAACAGTAGAACAGATTATTATAGAATGTCGTAAGTTATTCAGAGAACGACTTCCATACTGCTTCGGTCAATCAAAGCATTCAATATAAAATCTTCACACCTGAAGCTCGTGTATAGTCAATTGATATTTATGTAGCGCTGCTTGCACAGCACTGATTGTACTTTCAGCAAAAGCTGGGATGGTGTTGCTTCTTGTGCCTCTTTTCGGTGATTTCTGAGGAATTGGAGCGGTAGGCGTTAAATGTAGGTGAGGTGGCCCTTGAGTGCTTTCAATCTCACGTGCTTCCGCATCTTGAATCACGGCGTGCGCTATTTCTCTCAACGCGGATTGCAGAATTTCAACGTCGTCCTGGGCACGCACGTTACGTTGTATTTCCGCTTCCGCTTCCCCGCATCTCTCTTCCTATATCGCAAAACAAAAGTACTGCCATCATATCATAGTACTCATGAATTATTTAAACAATTATATTATTTTACAATGATTTACCAAAGTGTGAACGTCGCGAATAAGTTGGTTAATTCTATCTTCTTTTATGCGATTTTCGTTTTGAGCCACGTCATACTGCTGTTTAAGCGTTGATAACTCAATTTTTAAATCTGTTGCTACTTGTTCCTGTGCTTGATGAACTTGTTGAGATATCTGCAAAATTACGAAAATAAAACATTTTGTTGGACAGTGTTAAAGACTTAGTTTACCATTGGCTGCACGGCTGCTTGCATCTTCAGAGCGAACCCTGTGTTGGCGCAAGCCGATGAAACGTCGTTAAAAGTAGAATTGATACTATTCTTCATTTTTAATAGGTCTCTTTCCGTAGTAGATTTTATCTCTGCAAATAATCGTTTCACAGAGACAACATCGCGCCACAGATTTAATAATCTATTGTGTTCTGAAGTATAATATTCATTAAATGCTTGCTCCTCTTCTCTCCATTCGTCTTCTTTAATAGCCAATTCTTCCCTTAGTATGTCCCAGTCGTTACTCAGTTTTTGTAGGTCGTTAGTGAGGGCCTCGTTTGTCTGATGCGATTCTTCTAATTGATCTTTTAGTGTTGTATTCAGTTGTAACAATTTATCACATCTAAGAAAAAAATGATACATCTTAATACATGCAATCTACTTCTCGTTTTATGCCTATAGCGATTAGATACTACCGTTTACGTTCATCTGCAAGCTTTTTTAAGGCAGTGTCTAAATCGTGAATTTGTTCTTCCCGCATATCCCTTAACGTTTGGTGTGCTGCATCTAATGGAGTGGATATCACTGGTATAGAATTGGATAGTTTATTAGAATCGTACGTGCTGGTCTCTGCCACCTGGTTTTCCAGCTCTGAACATCTTTGTTTGTATTGTAATACCTACAAAATACAACTAGTTAGCTCTCTATACATATTCACCAATATCTAGAAGCACGTTTTATTACTTTGGCTTGTAAACGAGAAACGAGAGCCGCCTGATGCTGTTGTGCTTGTCTATACGTGTCCAATCGCCTTTTGTAATTAGCAGCTTCCTCTTCAAGACGATGGCGCAATTCAAAATTTTGTCTGACCAATGCATCTGGAGATAGATCTTCGTCCTCCCTACGTTCCCCTACACCGCTGGTGGTGCTCCGTGTCGAATCCATTTTACTGGCTGTATTCTTGTCCATCTTAAAGGGACATAAACTTAATTAGGTAATGTAGCTTAGAAGTAATATACAAAGTGGATCAAGAAAAATTGCACTGTTAACAACAATTTTATCTGTGCGTAAAAACTGTTTAAAAATTCTTTTCAAAACGGTATTAAAATATTTAGAAATTGTATACCTTTCGATAATTTTTCTATATCGACGACGCACAAGTTCATAGTTACAAGATTAAAAACTATTTCAAAATTACAATTATAATTAGAGATTACCGAAATATCAATCCGTTAATATAAATAATATTTTATTATTGACATCGTTAGTCAATCTCCATTCATTCTCCAGCTGTAATTGCATTTCTGCAAACAGTGTACGCAAAGTTCCTATTGCACTGTTTACCGCCGATTGGCAGGGTGAAATTGACAACAAGTACTGTTTTACCTACATCAGCGTCAGTAGCGCCTCTTACGGCGAAATTCCGAAGCTCCTTTCGGGGTCTGTACAGCGCCAATTAGTAGGGCGGCAAAACGCTCAAACTGTAAGCCAAATTACCAACAGTCGATTTTGGCTAACAGTTTGAGCGTTTTGCCACCGCACTAATTGGCGCTGTACGGACTCCGAAAAAAGCTTCGGAAACTAGCCGCGGGCGGCGCCACTCGTCGATAAAAGCGCTATATTTAAATTTTTCAGAATAAATGATTCGTGTCGCGATCAAATTTGCTAAAAATCGAATCTTTAGTATCTGTTCTTCAATACGAAACCGAATAAGACGAAAGTATTTGAAAGTCGAATGAAATTTCGGAATTGTTTGTTACAGCGACCGACTAGCGAGAAATGTTCGAAGAGCTATAAATACCTCTTTCGTCTTGTTAGGCCCTCTAAGAAACGGTGGCCGCCGCCTTTCCATCTGTCCTCTCGTTGAAATCTGCGGGATACCTTTGGACAATGGCTGCAACATAGAAATTCATTCGACGATGAAGAAAAAAAGGAGTCGTTTTGTGTTCTTGGGCGCAAGGGGAAAGATAGTCTTTGCCCGTCTCATTGCCAACGGAATCTTCTCTCGAGGAATTATCTCGCTCGATTGATAAGCAAGGAAAAAGAAAAGAACGTCACGATAATGAATAAACCGACGTTAAGCTGACATATTTCAAACCGTTCGCTGTTCCGCTAGGTCAGCCTAATCTCCGCCACGCCGCGCCGGCGGGAACAGCAAAACTTGGAAAAGTTTCGTTATCTGTCGGGCCGCAATGTTACCAATTCGTTGCACACAATCGACTCCGAGCTCTCTTTAGAAAATGAAAATACTATTTTCATTGGTCCGTAAATAGTTCCGGATCCCTGGAGAACCGTAGGCCTAAGGTCCTTGGTAGTAGGGTCGTTCGCAGGCCCCCTGCATCACGCCTGCACTCCGGCTGGCAATTAGCTCGGGTTAGGGTGCACGAGGAGATCCTAATTGTTCATGGAAACGATTCGCTCGCGAATCGCGAGACCCGGCGAGCCCGGCGTTCCTCCCTCCGATGTTCTTCTTTCGGCTGATAGAGGCAGAGGTTTGTCGTATCCGGTGTCTGGGCGAATGGAAGTAGAAGAAGCACGACCCACTACCAGGCACCGAATGGCACCAATCGATATGTATATGGGGAAACCGGGTTCTCGCGAGGATATCACCCTTCGAATACACTGTCCTAACTTTTCTACGACTTCGTGCGCACAACTTTAAACGCGGCGCGGCGTTCCGTCTGGCCCGCCATCGGAAAATCGTTAAGCGGCCCACGGCGACCGGAAGCTCGCAGCTTCGGGAAACCGGAAGACACCCTGTTGCTGTCCGGCGGGTCCGATTCTCTGGAACGATGCTCGCTCCGGCGTGATTTCGGTCAGCAAGGACCTCGAGACAGCTTCGACCGGCACGCGGAGATCCCTGCGACGTTATCGCGACGGTGTCGCGCCGGCAAATTCGCGGCTTTCAATCGGTTCCAGGGCATCGCCGCGAACATTCACGAGCATCATTCGCTCGTCGCGGAACAACATTCGCGAGCAGCGCGAAATGGCCCGGGGAGTTCAACGAACGAGGAAACGGCCACGTTCGAGCAACCCCCTGAGAATCCCGCAGCTGGACTAACAATCGCGACGAGATAAACCGCCGTGCTCTCGGCCGCGGTGCCGCGGTCGATCCTCCGCTACGATAGTAATAACAATTAGCCGGCCGGAACGACGCCGGAAACTTTTCTCGTTCGTAAATTCGACGCCCGCGTTTTCGATCGGGTGTCCCTCGCGCGCGGCGCGGTGTGCCGGCGGAGCCCCGATATCGAGTTCGGAAACTAGCGGCGCTGGTTAATTGCCCGGCATCAGGGAACTCCGCGACGACGGAATTCGTCGAACCCGAACGCTTCCCGAAACTTTCTTTCCGTAAATCAATCTTTCCAATTAGGATACCGAACGGCGCCGTAGGTCTAACGAACCCCCGTCGTGTTCGACGAACTTTGCTTTAACTATCGCGGCCGAGACAAACGTTTGTCTGGCTCCTGGTTAGGCCTCGCGGACACCTCGCGTCAGGGTACAACCTGTCTGAAGACGTATGTTACGAGGCTCTCGAAGGAAATCACGGCTTTTGTCCGTAGCCCCGGGAGAAAAGAGAAACGAACGGAAAAGGGAGAAGAGAAGGAGAGGGCCGGGGAGGAGGCTGTGTCTCGGCTCTCGCATATAAATCCGAGTCACACGGTTGCGGCTTGTATCTCGCTGGTTGCCCCGTTATCACCGGTCCGGGATAACGTGAGAAAAGTGGGAGGAGGCGGAGAAAGAGAGAGAGAGAGAGAGAGAGAGAGAGTGGAGGTGAAATCTCATTGACCCGCCGGACGATCGTCTGCAAAAAACTCGCTCAGATAGGAGAGACGAGCGGTTGAATCCGGTTCGCGAGTTTCCTTTGGCCCGGTTTCGCGAGCGCAGGCTCGTCTCGCGACCACGGGCTCGATTTCGGGACGAAAATCTTCAGCGAGCAGCAATTCGAAAAAACTTTCAACGGCGAACAAAGTCCTGCGTCTCGCGGAAACGAAAGCTGAGTAGTTGCCGCATCAGCCTCCTCAGGCTTCCTCCTCCTCGGCTCCAGGACCATCGAGATCGAGGCTGGCGGACAGCCGGGCCGATTTCTCGGCGGGCTCGCGTGGCATCGCGCTGCTCGCGAGCCCGCGAACACGGGAACGGCGTGATATCGAAGACATTTCGGTTGCGTTCCCCGTCGCGATATCGATCGCGCTTCGCCGCCGATAAGTGCAACGAAAGGACGTAGCGTGATGGAATTCGGGCTACGCGGAATTCACGGTCACATAGTTCCGTAAAGGGACGCCTCCGCTCGTCCTTGACCATGCCGCGACCAGCCCCGATTAAACGCTTCGAATACGCGAATTGATTTATAGTCCGCCGCCGTCGTTGAACTCCCGCGACTCTCGAAATCAATTTGCGACCCGCGAGCCTCGTGTTCGTTCGCTCGTCTAGACCGTCGTTCGTCGACCAACGCGAATACATGGTCGCGGTCGAAGCGGCAAAGCTGCAGTTTAACAAAATCCTAGGGAAAAATTGGTGAACGCCGTAGCGGCGCGTCGATACGAGATAAGAGGTCGGAGCGGGAAAAACGAACGACGCGACGCCGTCGCAGAAATTAATGACGGTCAATGTTCAGTTTCTATTCTCGCGTAGATAGACGCCTGCGCTCGCGAATCGGCTCTCGACTCGGACGCGAGTCGTTTATCAAAGGCGCCCGATTATCAGCCTCTATCGTTTCGCTCGCGGAGCCGCGCGCGATCTCGCGGAGGGCGAATCGTCGACCGATCGTCGACCAACCCTGAAAAGTGGCAGAAAAGAGCTTGCGATTTTTCGACGTCCGGTCGATTAATTTAGGCGCGTCGCGGGTAATGCCGCCATCGACTTGGGAATCGATGCACCGCTATCGGTGGCTCGTTAATTAACCAAGACAGCTCTCGACGCGACCAGGCGAACGCCTCGTGGAGCCGGGGTAATTATCACGGCCAATGTTCATCGTTCGTCCGGCTCACGTGCCAGGAGATACGATCCGCGCATCGCGAGCAAACGATTGCGAGGGTCGAACCGCGAGCCTCGGACGTCGAACCTTGAACCTCGAACCGCGAACCTGTTTCCCCTCTTCGTCTTCTTCTTCTCGTTTGCCGAAGCAAAATAGAGTCGACGACGAAATTTTCCGCTTCTTTGCGAACCTTCCCGATTCGACGACGCATTCTACGGCCCAACAGATGCCCCGGAAATTACCGCGGGAAAATCGAGAAATTTCGCGGAGCAACGACGCGGCGGTGCGCCGAGCATTATCGACCGACCGCGAAAGCGACATATGTGCGCCCGTTGCGTGCGGAAAACACGCCAACGCAGAACTTGGCTCCGCCGCTCGAACAACAGTCCCTTTACAGTTTTTATTCGCGGGCGGATAAACGGCTGCGAGTTCTCGCGCGATTGCAGCGCGAAGAAGCCACCGACAGCTATTTTAAATACGAATGGAACGAGTAGTCTGCTGCCACGACAAATCTCAGCGATCTCGAGATTCTTGCGTGGCGACCAAGACCATCTTGAAATCGAATTCGTCGTCGTGACAGCGGCGAAAAGATGAGGGAAACGTAATCGACGGGCGATCGTGTGCGACGCGGTCTTCGATGGGTCGACGCACGCCGGCCGTGTGCTCGTGGGCAGGGGCTTTTCGACACGTGACAGCAACCCCTGACACGGTCGCAATACCATTACCGTGTTTCGTTTGACGTGAACCACCCCCTCGAGGGTGTGCGTCATGCCCCTGTGAAACCGGACAGTGGTCACCGCCGTAGAAGATAGTCATCTTTTATTCACGCGGACACCGGAAACACGATTTTCAAACCCCCCTAAGCTAATACCACTGGTTCGCCCGTGGGAAAAATCGATTCGTTTCGAGAGTGAAAAACCAGAGGACGCGATCTGTTGCCGTTCGTCCGAAAAAAAAAGAAAACTCGCGAGAAATAAAACAAAGAATATTGTTTTAACGGGCGTGCTGGTCGGAACACTCGCGATCAACAGTCGAAGCTGTTCGATGCACCGAGTCGTTGCGACGTGCCTCGAGAATCGATGGAACACCGCGCGTGAAACGGTGCTTTCGTAGTTTCGCTGAAACTTTGGAATTGCTTCTAGTTGGAGTTCGACGATAGCCATCGCCGGGCTAGGTAGAGGAAGAGCGTGGATCGACGATCGTTATCGGTGGATTAGCGGTGGTAACCCGAGTGCGTCGGTGTCGGGTTCGTTTGCTCGATTCCACGTGGCGAGCGGGGCGACGCGTTGCGTCCCGTCGGCGTGCACACACCTCGGCTCGAGTTAATGGAAGGAGTCAATCAATCCACGCCGCTGTTGGTACAGTTCCGCCGGTGCGAAACTAGTTAGTTAACTTAACCCCGCCCGGCGCTAATTATCTCGTTTCTTCGACGCTCGTTGTTCCCTTCGTTCCGGGAATCTCGCGGGACGAGCCGGGAACGTGTTCCGTCGATCGCGCGCGCGACGGACGGTATCGCGGTACGGTAGAAACCGGGGGACTCGCTTCCGACGCTCGCGTTCTCGAGATTTTTCCATTGGTGGAAAACGATGTCGGGAACCCGAACGCGTTCCAGGGAAATCGAATCGCGCGACAGACCGTCGAGGGCAATTGCTTTTTTTAAAGTCTCGACGATGCAGCAACAGTTAGCCCTTTGCACCGCGGCTGGCAAGGAATCGTTTAGCAATCGCGCGAAACGGAAGAAAGCGACGAGTATTGCAGCTCACCCGGGACATGCTGGACGGGATGATGGTAGCGACGAGCGCGGTGAGCGACGACGTCCGGAAGGTGGTGGTGGCGAGAAGAAACGAGAGGTCGGCGAAGATGGTCGGCGGCGATACAGTTTCCTCGGGGCCTGTCGACGGACAACGAGGTTCGGCTGCGTTCGACGCGGACGGGCGGCTGGCCTTCACTGAACCGTCGGCGTCGGCGCCGACGCCGTCGTCCCGATCCGACTCGCGTGCGATCGCCGGGCTCGCCACGCAAACGCAAACCCGTAGCTTCGAGCCTCCCTGCCTTTGATCCGACGGATCTGCAGAGGGATTCGTGGAAAAGCCCGCCGAGGGATGCGGGGAGAGATCTGCGGAGGGGGCTCTCGTGTTTCGACGCGAGCACGGTCGAAGGAGATCGAGAGGGATCGAGGGTCGCGAGCCTAGAAAATCCACGGACTAATTGAGAAGTTGAAAGCAGCTGGAGGAATTTCTTTCCGGACTCGAATCGGAAGAATTCGAGCAATTAAAGCGTCCGCGATGCTGGCGGAGGAATAGCCGCGGCAAGGGAACGAGAGCTGTCCAAGGGACGACGACCTAACCCAGTATCGGTTGACAAATTTTCCTGGGCCCTCGTCCACGCGATTACGCGAGCCGCCGGTCGCATGGCTCGGCCTCGCGCGACGATCGTTTCGTGCACGCAGGCAAAAAATATGTCTCCGATTAGTTATTCGTCGAACTTGTCGCCGGTGGGAGCATCCCAAGGCTGGTACCTCCCTCGGTTAATGGCTTCTCGATCTTCCGGTTATGCCGGAAACTTTCGTTTCAGCCGAATCGTTCCGGTCACGACATCTCAGCACCGCCGCGATTTACGATCGGGAGAGTTCACCGCCGATGACCAACTTCCTTCCACGACTGTCGCTAGTTTCGTTTTGTTCTGGTTGGAGCGGGGGAAAAGGGGACGAGAGATCGCAGTAAACTGTTTACGATTTATTGATTCATACGGATCGTTCGCGGGCCCGTTCAGTGCGGCTTCCCGTAAACGTGGACACGATAATGAAGACCCCTGGAGTACTTCGATCGGAACTTGATGCGGATGAAGTTGTGGCCGATCCCGCCGGAAGTCACCCACATGGCGTCGTTGTCTTCCTCCGACAGGGAATCGACCGCTATGCAGGTGATGGTTGCGCCGGTTGGTCCGTAATCCGCCACCACTTCCTGCAACGAACACGTCGGCCCGAGTTAATAGAAATCCAACGGAGGCGATTTTACCGATTTTAATCGACGCGTTCGCTCCGCGGGTAAATCGGAAATAGATAAGGCTTGGTGATCTCGAGAGCGAGTCGACCGATGCCGCCCGGTCTCGAGAAGTCGCACGCACTTGATACCCGCCGATCCTGTACGATCTTCTGACGTTGTACTGCCAGATAAGCTGCTCGTTCGTTCGCGAACGACACTGGTCGATCCTCTCGGCAGACGCGACGAGAGCGTTGAACGCGAGGAACACTGCGATCAGGATCATTCTCCTTTCACCGGTCCACCGAGAACTTCCCACCGGAGATTCCGGAATCGTGAACAAGGACGAACGGAAAGAGCCGGAAAACGGCGCGGAGCGTGCACGATACCGGTCGATCCGTTCCCCGCGCGCGTCCACCGTTTATTCGAAACGGACCCGACTCTCGGACTGATGGAAAACACCGTTTATTGTTATCGAAGAAGGCCGATGCTGCGTGTAGCACCAGCAACCGGCCAGTATTAATAGCCGACCATCGATACACCGAAAGTTCCCCCTTCTGGTACAATATTTACTCTCGTTGCGCCCCGCTGGACGGCTCTTCGACGCCGAGGAGATTAGATACCTACGAGCCTGGCTGGTATCGTGCAACTCGTTCTCCCTTTCCTGCGACGACGGCGAAACGTTCGGTTTCTCGAAGAAGTTTTATCTTGCCGGGAAATACCTCGCAGCTTCGAGCTGATTTTGGAGCGGCTTTCCGAGTAAATTTCAATCAAGCGCCAATTAAAATTCCAATGCATACAGCAAAAGTCGTGGACCCATCTTTATCTCGGAGCTGATAATCTATGAACATTGTCGCGAGCAATTTCGATGCGTAAAGAGACGCGACTAATGGCGTTGGGTGCGCGTATCGGTGGCGTTGCGCAGTTCCTAGTAGAACAGTCCCGCGATGGACGGACGTAAGAGGATGCAGCGAATTTCTTCGCAAGATACGTTTTTCGATGGATCGCCCGAAAAACGGGCGAAGATGAATATTCATCGATCGAATGACATCTGTATTCTTCTCTTCGGTGATAACGAATGCGAGCGACCTGAAAATAGATTGCAATGATTGTAGCTCGGTCGTCGCGTCTCCCAGACCTTTCGCCGTCGCGTTACACCAACGTTAGCGATACTATCTAACGGTAACGAACGGCTTACATCAGAGAATGATGTAACTGTTTTGGTTGCGGCTCGACGCTACGCTATCGGCGGCGGGGCGTAAAAAGAAGGCGATAACGGGTTGCAGTTAATCGAGGCGTAGTTACCGCGCAAGGATGCCGTGTGTCCGTCGACCGTCGATGCGTCGAGCATCGTTGCGGGTACGCCGTCAAAGTCTGCAAATTGCCGGCGAAGGTGTAAGGCGTAAGGAGTTGTGTGCGCGCGCGGGTGGTCGACCATCGGTACGCCAGTCAGGTGAATCTGTTCTCACAGTGCCGTGCCTGGAACCACGTGGCACAGACCGTCCAAGAAAATGACTTTCCTTCTTGTTACTCGCCGACGGATCCGGTTAAGGGCCTTTATGGGTTCCCTTTACCACGGCTCGAGCCTAACCGCAACACGAAAACGTTTCTCTCGAGCTCGACGGGCGACGGCTCATTCGGTTCGAGCAGCACCGACAGCGACAACGAGACCGAGGTTTCTTTCTTTTCTTCTTTTTAAGCGCCCGGTATCAGCGGTGATTGGCTAACGTTGCTGCAACTTTCTTTCGACATGATTTTTAAAACGGTAGATCGTAAACAAAGCTTTATCGGAACCATGGGATTCCGAGAAATCGGCGTCGAGCGACGAATACTTTCGAGATATTCCGTCGCCGGAGGAGCGTACAAATTGATGGGAATTTTGGGAAAAGACGTGTCTTGTCCTCGGATAACGAAGGTCTAAAAAGATTTCGCGATTCGCTAGACACGTAGCGATACGTGTCGTGCCGCTGCCGGGCATTTTCGCGAGGGGCGCAGAACGACGCGAATACCGGCGGCTCGGTTATCTCTCAATTCCATTTGCATCCTCGTCCGAGACGGAACGTCACGGAAACAAATTCAATTACCAAGTTAAGCGGCAAAGGCGGACGTTTCCTCGTTGCATTCATGCGCTACTTATTAATTCGTTCTATCCGGTCGGAAGGCTGGTCCCGCGTCCCAATTCCAGGAGTCGACGAACGCGACGCTAACTTTCTGTCAGCGGTGTCTCTGTGATTCTTGGCGATGTAATGACCCGCCCTCTCGGGTTGTTTTAGTGCTTTCGATGGTTGAAATACGATGGAATCGAAAAGAAAAAAAAAAGCGGTTACAAAGTGGCCTGCGTATCGATTTATTTCGGTGGCGCGGCGCGCCGGTCGCCAAGGAACTGCATTTCAATATTATCGCATGCTAAGATTGCGTTACACACTCCGCGTCTTCGAATCTCTGCGTGCTGCGAAGCCTCCCCGTATCTAAAGCGACTCGTCTATCGTATTTCATCTAACGCTCGCCCTATCGCCGATATTTACGATCCGGTCTTCGCCGTTTTCTTACCATAACGTTCGATCGCGAAGAAACTATAGCTTCTTCGCATATTTTTCGTTGGAACGGTTTACACGGCAACCATTTCGATCGTTACGATCTTCCAGGTGCCCTTCTGGCCCTTGAACGAGCCAAAGCCAACGCGGAGATATTTCTTGTCCCTCCACCGTCCCACTCTGGAATGACGCCCTCTCCACCGAGTCGTTTGGCAGGGAGAAAGCAGGGAAAGGAAAGATGGACGGACGTGTTGGACCATCGGCTGAGAACGAACGGCGACGATAGCGTCCCGCTGAGAAGGAAGAGGCGAGAACGTCTTTTAGATGAGAAGAAAGAAAACGAATGAGCGATAACGTCTTTCGAACCGGCGACCCCGGCCACTCAAAGTCCGTGAGGCGTACTGCCCCCGGGTCAGCCTTCCACAATATACACGTACCTATGATATTTGCCGTCTCGTAATCGCGCCCATTAGGCTCGTTCGCGCGATCCTAGTCGAGTCCTGGTTCCCCGGATCTAAAACATCCTTGCGAGAGATTACAAATAAAACAAGCAATATAGAAAAAAAAGAGGATATTTTATTGATTCGGCAACTCGATGATGTCTGCAAGCGCGCGTACAAGGAACCTTATTGTCTGTCGTCTTAGAAAATAGAAAATACTATGAATACAAGTGTCCTGCAGGGTCGCGCGACTCGCCAGAATCAAAAAGTCCCGGTGTGATGACGTTATTTACAGCCTGTCGCGACGCCAACGATTTAAATATTATCATGGCGCAGAATCGCTCTCGGCGCGTTCGAGGTTTCTCCGACAGGTTCAAAGTCGATCGCGCGAAGCGGATAGAGGGACGATGGAGCGTGGTCCGCGATGAAATCGCGCACGCACGGGGCACACGGTTACATTGTTCGAACTGTCGCAGTTGCCACTCTCCTGCACGATTCCAATCCATGAGGTGTTCGACTCGTTGCACCACGTGGTCTCAGTCTCTCCAGAATCTGTTCAATGCAATGATAGAGACGAGCGTAATCTCCGCAACCGGAACCAACGTGGCTGGTATGTAGTTGGAGCTTGAGACGCGACGTAGCACGCGGTGGACGCGTGCTCTCCAGCGGCGAGTTTTGAACTTTTCATCGGCGGGATTGAACTTGACCTCTTGGAGCTGCTTCGCTTCTTCGAGATACGACCTTCTTCCAGCTCGTCCGCGGATATCGTGAGCATCTCGGCATATTCGGCAGCGAACGTTTACTGCACCACTCCCAACGGCGGGTTATGCTGGCCCGGTTGCGCCCTGATCATGCCAGCCAGTCGCCTGAAGGGCAGCTGAAGATGATAATAGGCGCAGTATGGTAGCGGGTCCCAGTAAGTGAACAGAGCCTCTCGTCTGTCCAATACAGTGCCCAACAGATGGGAAGCTACTGCTCCGGTAGACTTCAGAGCATTGGTTACAGCGTCTGGTAAGAGATGTTTGTCCACCGTGTCCAGGACGGTTCCAGAGTTCTGTCTGGAGAAATGTCTGCAAGGTTTCCAGACCAGCCGAGGATGCATCCCGGTGTGACAGATGTACGGTAGACTGATGCCCACCCGGCATCCTATGGGGACCAGGTCTCCTTCTTCGGTTACGGCCAGCCGGAAGCTCAGGTGTCCGTTGATACGTCCGTGGAACGAGCCGCCAATCAACTTGTCCAACCATTGCGTGACTTCCGGTCGCTCCTCGGGGATCAAGCCTCGTTCTTCGTCGATCAGACACGTCACGTTCGCCACGATCCTCGACTCCTTCACCGTGGTACAGGTGATGTAGTGGTTGCCGGTGGGATCGCGGATCACCACCCACGGCTTGTTCTCGGTGATCTCGTGCTGCTGATGCCGGAACTCGCGAACGGTCGGCGGGAGCACCGTCTTGGCCCTGTCCCTCATGCCGGCCGGGCCCGCGGCCAGCATCAGGTATCTTCCGGTGGCGAAAGCATTCTGCTCGTAGAGTCTCGAGACGTCCTCCAAGCGGCGTAGAACAGAATGCTGAGGCGTGACCAGGCCCGAGGCTCGACACCTCCGCAACAGCTCCAGAGGATCGTCGAGGGTAGCGACTTCGTTGGCGCACGGCACGAAGCATTCGCAGCCCATTTGCTCCAGGTGTGGCTTAGCCAAGGCGTCGTAGTATGCCGCATTGCTTGCACTGACCGGGATGTAGTAGGTGACCTTTTCCCTTTGCACGATATCCTTCAGGGCCCTTACGTACTCGATCGCGCTCCCCGGCCCCGGCTTCGGGATCGCGTAGAACTTGGAGCACGCGGTTGAGTATTTAGCAAGTCCGAACCGACCCTCCAGCTCGCAGACCACCACTCGAGCTCCGGCCTTGTAGAAGTTCCGGGCAAGGTGGACCGTTTGCACTGTACTACCACCGCTGATTAAGACGCAGCGTTTGCTGCGCATCATCTCCGACGCCGGGGTGTGCAGAACCGTGATGAACCATTTGATCGCGGTCAATGGTAGCTGAAAGATCGTCCAAATTATGTGCACCCAAACCGAGGCCCACAGTGTCGGTGCCCAAAACGCGTAGCTGACCACACTGATCGCTCCACGAAAAATTGCCAGAAGCGCGCCAAAGTACGCGTTCAGCAGCTTCCTCAACAACGGCTCGTTTCGGTTGTGGTTCTGACCCTGTGCAGTTGGCTCTGCTCCATAGATCGACGAAGTCTCCTGTTCCTGGTGCTGCTGTCTCTCATCGTCGTGATGATGCTCCGACGCAAAGATCGTCGGCGGGGATTTAGAAGTCTGCGGCAAGCTGGGTACGTTGAAAACATTCGAGAAAGCGGAAGAAGAGGATGCTGATCTCTTGAACGTGGATAGCGGAGACACCGAGGGCGGCGATGTCGACAACGGAGAGCTCGGTATGGGGGGAGACACGCTGTTGCTCCTTGAGATCGGTGGGCTAGAGGACCAGACCCTGGATATGTTCTCACTCGTGCAGGCTGGCATCGTTCAGTTTCAAGTTCGCCGGTCCGCAGTCGAAACCGTGCTTCTCTGTCCGCGATAAGTTAGAATCGGTCCGAGTTCCCCTGGTCGCACGATCTCTTCTTCGAAACCGGATTCATATCTTACATGAGCTTGCAGAAATCTCGAAAATTTTTTCAGCCGCTTTTGCTCGAAGATTGCAAACAGAGTCTCTTCAGTATTGAGGACCACGTGCACGGGACACTCGCGGTTAAAATGCTCGCCGAAATTCGGCTGCGATTCGCCAAATGTATTCGCCGGTTTGGACACACAGCTTTGACTGAGGCAGGTCCTCGAGCCTCTTGGTCTCTTATGCTCTCTGCATCTCGGCCGCACTATGGACCGACCGCTTATCTAATCGGTGCCGCCTCAGACACGCCGTCCCTGAAAGAAACAAAGTCGTAATGCTCGGTCTAAGTGTAATTGGAACAAGAAAGTTACCGGATCGTAGGGAAGCCGTGATGTCCTGATTAGATTTTTCGGGGTAGTTACTCCTTTGGACTAGCTTAACCGCTAGCTGCGAGCTCTATCGTATCGGCGGTTGCCTACAGTCAGGCGTGCAATTGTTTCCTTGCTACAATTATTATTTCTTTTAATTCGTGATGACCATAGAGGTCGTTGCAAAGTTCCCGTGACCTTTGACACGATGTCATTCATTAATTTAGTCTACTAAATTACTTTGCAGTGAATCTGTATCTTGTATTTGAGTTTCACTTCTCGCCGTAGTCAACGCCACTATCTACTACGGACTCTACTTACCGACTCTATATTCCAGATATTTCAGAAATTGATACTTCTTAATGAGAATCAAGTATTCTGTATATCTCGTTTGCGTTACAACATGCTTTATTAGTTTTTTATAAAAATAGATCGAAATGATGAAATAATTTGTTGGGCATTCGATAGTTTCCCTGCAAAATAAATCGTTGCAAACAGTAAATAATTAGAAATAATCGAAATTATTGATCGTCATCGATCACAACGATCGACATTCATCGAAGTCAGTGGTGGGTTTACCTGTTCGGTTAACTGTTCGGCTCAACGCTATGAGTCAGAGTCAATCGCGTTCAGGACCGGGATTGATAATATTCTTGATTCGGCCTGAACAGCTATGAAGGCATGAAGATGGTAATTTCTGGTAGCGGCCTCCTGTATAATACCTCATGGACCTATGTATCTTGTAACGTTTGCAACGCGGTATTCTTCATCTCGATGACCATTCCATCCTCTGCGTCCTACCCCCAGGGGCATTGGATCAGATTGGACGTCAGAGTGGTTAAACACTTGGGCCTCATATCCTCCCCACTCCCTGTATTGTCCTCAAACTGAAGCGGAATAATAGAAGGGACTGTCAACTACCCCAACTGTGATGCGCATGCACACGGCGCGACATAATTACGTAACAACGCGTAAGTCAACTTTCAATAGGAGTGGGAGGTTTTTCATTTAAATGCCCATATGATGCCGGCAAATGGAAACACAACACTGTTCTACACTGATCATTTTAATAATTCCCAAAGGTAAATTACTTTCACCTTCAATTTTGTGACGTTCCTTAAACAGCACTGATAATTTTTTCACAGAGTTCAGTCAAGCTGAAGTCGATTGGGAAGAATTTTGAAAGCACCAGATTTATTAAAAGTGTAAGCAGCGGCCTTGAATTATGCACTACAAATGTTTGTGCAATTTTTTTGTATGGCTAATAAGTAAGTAATAAATTTTATTTTCGCACAGTAACATACAATAGGGTAGGATCCGTTATAAAAACAAGCTTGTACAACTTTGACCAGTTCAATATAATTGTACCAATCAGAATTTACTATACAATGGTTTTTGACTAGCAACTAACAATACAATAGAGCTACTTACATACAGTGTACATATATGATGATGATTAGTATGTATACATGTACGTAATTCCTCTGTGCGGATGGGGAACGTATACTCGCGTATGCATAAAACCACATGTGTGCAAACTCGTACATACCCGTATTCAATATTGGTTATTCGGATATTCCCCCAGATTATTTCACCTAATCTCTATCTATTATACATCTCTACTGGTAATTAATACTCTTCTCCTCTTCTGTTTCTCTTTTGTACACTTCTATGTATATACAATCCAGGATTGAACACTAACAGAATACGAATACTAATAATACACAATGTCACAAAATTAGCAGTGGCCTTCTCATTTGTAGTACTTAAGAGAACATTAAGAAAATACAATTTTATGTACCCTTAATGCAACAATATTTTCTGACAGTCTCTTGGGAAGTCTTGTAATCGTTACAGCTATGTAATTCAAACTAATCAATTCAATCTGCCTGTTTCTCTCGCCCTCTGTAATACTCGCCCAAGAGTTCATTCTAGTGTAACAACTTCTTGATGACATTGTCAGTTAATTTACTCCAAGTTAGACAAGATGATAGCAGCCCAATATATTGGTACCAGTGTCCTGATCCATTTAGAATTGCAAAATCCAGATCCTTGTTCGAAATTTCCAATCACATGATGTTCTATCATTCCTAAGCTGTTTCCATTAATGTAAGTCAGAACTGTGGATACTAGAACCTGGAAATTGAGGTATTATGATGATTGAAACTTCCGGTAGAATGCAAATTGGCTAGGGATCAGTTTCATCTTCTTCAGGCTCTATATTTGTAAATTTTAAAGCTTCAATTGTAAGGAGGCGAGAAAGGGTGTTGTGTTGGCCATTGAGCAACGGTAGTTACGTCGGTTTTATGCTAATTCTTTAGAAAGGCTTTTGTCATCTGATCTCTGTTCTTTGAAAGAAAGTACTACGTAAAATAACATTTAACGGCTTCGTAATATCATTAAAAAATAAGCAAAGTACGTATAAAAAGTGATAATACTAGTAATATAAAATATTGATAAATGAATTGAGAAATTCTTTCGTTTCATGCATTACGTCACAACGTCAACGTAATTTAATACAAGTTTCTTAAATAGAGAACATTACTCTTCGAGTTTGTAAAATGCATCGTAATAAAATACACAATAGAATGTATGTAAAGTTCTATTTTATATTACATGTGGTACACAGACACCAGCGCATTTCAGTACGATTACAAATAATACTGTTGGAAACTATAAACTGAAAACTTTTGTTCCAATGCATCAAAGTAAATAATTAAAAAGTACCGGATATTCACGTGACTAGAAATTATACTTAGTTCCTTACACGGTAAAATAATCACTTGATTTCAAATTTACGTATAATCATCTGCAACTGTACTCTTTATAATAAAATAGTGTGCTCTCCTTTAAATTAGGTTCGCCCTATCCCTCAGATGATTTTACATTGTTTGCGTTGCCTTCATCGATCGTTTTGTTTCGTTCTTGGAAAAAAACAACAATTTTCCAGAAACATTATCGCAAAAATTAAGATCTATGTTTCTTGATTAGAATCAAGTGTAAACTCTCCAATTTCTTCATACAATTAATTATATGCTTCGTTTTGTTTGTGTATAAGTAGGAGTACAAAAGTAAAGATAATTGGCAATGTTTTATTAGAACTGGCATGTAATAATGACACACAGATATTATTTGCATAAGATACGTGGTAACTCTTTTTAATTTTATGCGTGTTGCATAATTTCGAGATTTTTCTCAATATTTTCATGAACCTCACTCACATGCAGAGATCTCTCCAAGTATACTCTGTCTTTTCAATCAGTCTTTGCCCAATAATAGAACACTAAATACCGAAGCTAATGATACCCCGTTTTTGAAAATAAACAGTTAATGATTTTGAAGATATTTAATGTAAAATGTTTGACGTTAAACAACTCAGAAAATATTAACCGTCTGTTCCCAAAAACGAGTACCATAAGCTACAGTATTTGGAGCATTACCATTGTACAAAGGCTAATCAAAGAATTTAAGTTACACTCGAGGACTTCTACGTCTGTAACGTTTCCAGTATTTTTATATTTTCTCTGAGCTTCGTATCAAACGCATTCTTACAGAAAGAATGCATACTAGATATTGTGCTGATTATACACAACGAGAGAAACAAGTATTCATACACCTCTCACTTTTATTTTCCATTGTACATAGCTGAAAATATTTATCGATTAATCTCATAGAAATTTAGCTGTCTAAATAAAGACTGTCCCAATTTATTTTTAACTCAGACAAGATTGACATTATAGTAACAATTGAAAGCAACAGAGACAGGTGTATGAACAAATTATCTTCTTCCTTCTTTATTTGACTAGCAACGGCGTACTTGTTAACATTAAAGTACCACGTTGAAACAACACTCCGTAGCGTGTCTGAACTTCGTTCGTCTTGTGATCCATTTCTTTTTGTCAGCGCTATTCCTCGATCTTTATAAAATTTGTGCCTTTAGAAAAGTGGAAGTGTATCGATAGAATACAAACGGTAGAACTTGTTATTCGTATAGGGAGACAATGCTTTCTCTCTCTCTCTCTTTCTCTGTCTGTCTTTTCTGTAATCTTTCGATACCACAATCTTCACATTTATACAAATTTCCTTGCACGATTAGTTCAGTAGATTTCAAAGATCAATTCTAATCGTTTCAAATCAATTTTCTTCTGAGGAAATGGATTGCATTCTTTATCGTTTCAAAATGTTATAAAATACTTGCTCCAAGAACGCGCATATTTTTGTTTCAATTTTACTTTTGCCTTCATAATTAATTTTCGTTCACGATATATATATGTATATATATATGTATGTATACAAGGTGTTTCACCGCAGGTAATTTTAAACGGTGATTCTACGTGCAATAATAAAATAAGAGTCTTTGTACTCAAATTATTAATCTCCGTGATAACGATTTGAGAACGAGGCTGAAATTTTATTTCAATTTGTAGAACCACCTCTTGAAGTGCCTATCACATGTTGTTGAACATCTTGTATATGCATATATTAACTCTGTGAACAAATGAATGTATTCCACATTTATTACATTACTTACTGTATTTTACTGCTGGTTTTAGAGTCTATGGTTTCGTTTTAACCAACTTACAGTTATGTCATAACACTTTTACGTAATTAAATGTATTGTCTATTATAAAGTTACGAGTTTTACACCTGCATAGGCAGCGGATCACAACGCGGTGCACTGCAATTGCATGTCCCTCCCTTCAGGAATCATAATCCATATTATATGCTTTTCCTTTCCAATTTCTAAACCGTTGAAATTCCGCCGATACTACAAAATGGAAAAATAAAAGACTTGTCCATTTCACGATGCAATAATAAATTATACACCTTCGATAATCCTTAGAATCAATTACACCGCGTATTATTATTGCATTATGTACACGACATGTTACCGTAAAGAAAGAAACAAACGTTTCATGGAACAGCTATTATAAGTGAAACGTAATATAAAAAACAGCAGTACAAATAATACACGGTATATTTTTTTTATGTGTACACACATACACATACATATATATCATACATATATGCATATATGTATTTTTTCTTTGGTTAGTAAATCTGATAAATATTCAATCTTATATTTTTCCATTAACAATATTGACATTTTGTATATTATTCTACTATAATTTAAAATAAATATTAACAATTAACCATCTAATACAGTCAGATACGAGAATCGCCGTAATCGTTCTGATAGGGAAATCAATTGTCTAATACTATTAACATTCTCTATATGTATGTATAATTGTCAATTACCAACGCAAATTTATTCATCATAAATTTGTTAAAGTAGGAAAGAAAGTAATCACAGATTGTATCTTAAATAAATTTTGCTGAGCACACGTTCGCGTGCACAGAAGATTTTATCAATTTTCGTTAAGAAATTAATAATAGGTGTATCGAGTATGCAATATACAAGAAGACTGTACACATTGCTCTCAGATACATAGAACGCCAAGATACACGCAACGCAGAGAAACACCAGAAAATTATAGGAATTTAGAGACACAGATAACACGTTCGCATTGTGCTAACTTGGTTCCCCAGTGTCTGGTAAATTTTTGGGGTAGACAACTACTACAAACCTGTCGATGAAGCAAAGCAGGCCGATTTTCCATAGGAATTATGCTAGATTATGGTGACATAAGTCAAAAGTACGCAGAGGGATGTGATTTCATAGGATCGACGGGGATGTACCAAGTAGTTCACCAACAAAGAGAAATTATCACCGTAGACGAAAACTAAAAAGACTGGACGTCGGAAAAAGAAATGCAGTGATCAGAGTTTCTTCTTATTTCAATCGAAATGCAAGAGAGCCCAAGATATATCGCGCAAGAACAGAACGAAATACATGTTCAGGTTTACCTTGGGGGAAAGGTTCAGGTAAAGACATGTAGAGGATACCCGTGATTATGTACATTCGAGTTGTACCCACCCTCAATCCGGTCACTTACACGAAACTGTAGAATATACTGCTAAATTAGGTGCTGCTCTCGGCGGACAGCTGGGAGCGCAGTGACGAATAACAACCCTGACATACTCTAACAGGCTTCAAGATTCCTAGCCTCGAGATTTTCGATTCGAACCTGCTGCATCTGAAACAGTGATAGAATTCGATGAAATCGGTCTTTGAATGGATAAGAAAAACAGGTTGTAATCGGTAGTATCATTCACATAAACCACTTACTTTGAACAAAACACTTGTCCACAATTGCGACAATGGTGTCTTCTCTCGTATAGATTAAATCTAACTCCGCAACCAACGCAAGAGTCAGCGCCTTCATCCTTAAGCCAGTGATCAGCAACTGTGCGACCCGGTTGCTCGCACACACTCCACGAAAACACCCTTCCTCTTGTATCTCCTACGTACACTGTTCTGTGATCTCTGAAATTTCATTCACCGTAAACTATTCAATTCTTCTACTAACAATTCATATTAATAAATCATGTTAGTAAATCCCCAGCATTGACTAAACGAGGTATAAACATTTTTCTCTGTTTCTGTACTTCATCTTACTTTTGGGGATTAAACGATAGCCTTAAAAGACTATGTTTTAGAGTAATAATTTACCTCGACACTGCGAGGGCGGTTATAGACGCTGGTTCTGCGTTGTCCTTCCGATCATATGCAGTATGCATTGTTAATTTACTTCTAAACACTAATTGCCGCTGCCACTTAAAACCATCTCTTAAGACATTCTGTGGATTAATCCTCTTAGGCTTGGTGTCAGCTTCTGTGACCATCACGAAGCTGTCCGTCAAGCTTGTATCGCTTTTACTAGCTCGCAGGGCGCCCTCAGAGTCCCCTCCAGTAGCGCTAGATAATTCGCTACGAAATCAATCATTTAAACATCATATCCTCGGTTCAGAGTTACGTGAGTGGATCAGATTGTATTACCTAGTTTGTGTACCCTCACTGTCTGCACGACCTCCACCCTCGCTCTTTCTAAACATGGGATTTCCGCGACTTTTCCTTCGGAGAACAACAGTATGTGTGCTATTATTTTGTGGTGATGGTTTGTTACTGGAACCATTGCTCGACTCGTTGTCCGAGCATTCCTCCTTCTCCTCGTGCAATCTTAAAGCTTCTTTAGATGTTTCTGCTTCCGAAAGACTACTTTCTGATCCACTTTTCGCCAGCATACCTGCAAAATTGAACAAAGAAGCGTAACATACAGTATGACACCTATATTATTTTCACCTTATATTATATTATTTTACCTGAACCTTCCTGAGAAATACTCATTTGCTTAACCAGTTCGTGTACTCGTTTCTTGGTGCTTTCACTTTGAGTCTCAACTTTGTTCGACTTTGTGTTCTTTTCTTTAGTGGCAGCGACTTCCTCTGGCTTATCCTCCTCTGCAGGCACTTGCACGTAATCCATGGACCACATCTGCAAACGATTTGTCTCTGTTATTCGTTTGTAACGATTTTATTCAGTGTCATTCGCGATTGAAATTAATAGTAAAATTCTTACACGAGCTACACCGTCTGTCGAACCTGTCATTATAACATTCTGTGAGTCCCATTCATGTGTCTGACTAAAAGCGACGCATAAAATTTGTTGCATTCTATCAGCTCTGCCAACACATGTGTTCACACTCGCTAATTCCTCGCCATTGATACTCCACACGTGTAGCCATGTGGCTGCACAAGTTGCTATGTCTCCCTAGAGACAAAACATTTCATTAGAAATCATAAATATCAAAGGTGTCGCTAGTCTACTAATGGCACTGATTGCATTGAACTTACTGTTAACTCGTTTATGGCTACTGCAGCCACGGGACCCGCATGTCCTCTTAATTGACGGACAAACAGGCACCGAGATAAATCCCATATAATCGCCGTACCGTCTCGAGATCCGGATACAATCACATTGTAAGCTGGACTGGATGATAAACACGTGACAGCGTCGGTGTGACCATAGAGACACTGTTTAATGGACAATTGTCTCTTGGTATATTCCCAAACGGTTACAACCTGTTAAAATATGGAAGTTATGAAAGTCTGATCTATAAAGGCTAAATCTGATCACAGCAATGCGCTTACGGAGCTTGTGCCAGCGGTTACTATCAATTTGGAAGACGGACAAACACAAGCAACTATCTCCCCGCTGCTCTGCATCATGGCCTCACAAACGAACATCGCTTTGTCACTGTCATAGTTCCCTATTCTAAGCGAGTGATCTGCAAAACCCCATGCCACGTATTTGTTGTACGACGGTGGAATCAGAGTCTTGTTTTGTTCGACAGCCAACACTGCTTTGTCCACATGAAGTATTTGGCCGACAGGACCCTTTAATTCTAGTAAATAAACCACACATGAATGTACGACGTAACTAAGAAACAAGTTGTAATATGAAGATGGAAGTGCAAACCTTTAATAGGCTGCAACGATGGTTTCAAATTGTCTAGGTTGTGGAAGAACAATTTATCGGATGTGGTGATACTTAAACCTGGAGTAATTGGTCCAGGATCAATGACACTGGTTCTCTGAGTCATCTTTTTAGCTGGATGTGGTTTTTTAAACAACTGCTTCGGTATCTGACCAAAATTGTTGATGAATCCAATTGTTGCGTTCTTTTTCAAGGGGTCATCGATACTAGAATAAGTGTATTAAAAGTAGGTTTACCAAAATGAAATTACTGTTAAAGTATTATCGTTTAACAATGATGAAATTTTACTTGTAAATATCGACGTTGCCTTCATAGAATAAATGATGGAACACGTTCACTGCTTCAACCGCAGCGGGACCATTTTGTTTGCAACCAAATATTAAATCGATCCATTGGTGCAAATGTTGTGACACATAATCGCATTCCAATGCAAGTCGATGCACACGTATGAATTCCCTGGGATCCTGCTTAGCCCATGGTGGAAGTACAATGTCTCCCAATTGTACACCACTTTGTTTAGAACCTGAAAAAATCATTTCAATGTTTTGTAAATTTCAGTTTTATTGGTTTCATGAAGAACATGATATAACGCCAAACTTACCCAAGTCAAAATGGTTCGAATTAACAAGAAATTCTGGGAGATAGAAGAATTCTGGTATAAGCTCTTTTACATCCGCCATGTTATGTTTAGAAGCGGATAACCAAGCCTCCTTTATGCTATTAAACATTCTGTCCGCCAAATCAAAATGTCCACCCTACAAAAATAATATTTATACTTCAATGTGTCGTTTATAATAAAAAATGCATGTTCAAGTGATTGCTTTTACGAACCTGTAACCTGAGAAAATGTTGCGTAAAAGGTTCCATCCTCACCAAATATGAACATACTATCATGGCAGAAGAATAATGTGTTCCATAATGATAAGGGGGAGTTTCTCCGTGCGGATCATCCCATTCTTTGTATCTGATAAAATGTGAATTGATATTTAATTTGTCTATTTAGTTAGAATGCATTAAAATCATAAATTTAATGTACCTTTTCTTGAATTGAAGTAATCGTTCTGGGCTCTGTGCGCCCATGGGCTTACCGAAGTCCCTAAACGTCACTGGATCAGTCAAATCCAATTCTTCGCTGTCATAGTCGGCCAGTATCCATGGAAATATTGGATACTGCATCAAATCGTTATAGCTGCGACCAGCTAAAGTGTTCAAATGCATCAAGTATTGGAAATTCGATATTTCACCTCTCTGAAAAAGTAAATACTTTTCGTAAATACCACTCATACACATTTAAAATACTTTCTTGAAAAATACAACATTATAAATTTATAATACTGACCACCCATCGTTGGGTAACCGAGGTTTCGCCGATTAGATTCGAAAGCAGGCCTGTAGCCTGTTCAACATTAGCAGTTCTCCTTTGACCAGCCACTGATTGCTGTGCACTATCAGCTATGGCCGTTGCGAATGTCATAAATCTCTGATAGACCTTATTCCTTACTTTAAGTGGGAAAGCTAACAAATAGTTTCTACCGTCCCCGCTAAATACTTCCAATGCCATCGGTTGCAACAAGTATCTTCTTTTATGTACCTCCCTGTAGCAATACAATAAGTAAAGCTAAGTCCTCGTTCTATTAAAATTATATCTATGAAACAATTTCTACAAGAAAGGATTTGTAACCTAATATCTTCATAATTGAACTTCGAACACTGTCTCATCGCTCTAGATCTTCTAGGAGACCCAGGTGAGGGCAGGATAGGTTCATAAGCTTCTGGTAAACTCTCGATGTCCCTAATTTCTCTGGATTTCAGTAACGTAAATCCGTCAATCACATAGAAGTGTTCTTTTCCAAACAGTAATAGACCTTCCGTTGTGTCTAAGCCTTGAATCCTAGCGCACCTGAACATGTGACTTATCTGAAAATACATGGTAATTAATCTCTGGTATATTTAGTAATCTTAGCAGCGTCTAAAAATCGCACCTTCTCATGCTCCTCTAATAGTCGTATCAAAGTTTGATTGTCTGGAACAGTCTGATTATTTTCCTCCTCTTGTTCATTGTCTTCTGTCACTTCGTCGGGTTCACTGGCGTGACGTTCTAGTGTGCAGGGCACCATGGGAGGTTCGCTTTCCGTAGAAGCCTCATTGACGTTCAATGGGGTGTCGTCGATAACAGGATCTCGTTCACGTTCAAACATACCCGAAGAATTGCCAAGTTGTTTCAAGTAATACTCTTTGCTGTCCGTGCTCGTCGCAACTTTGTACTTCAATTGTTTCTACAAGTAGGATACGCATGGGACAGAGTTCATTAATTTCAACCATTTCATGACAAATATAACTCACGTTATCGGGGTGTTCTAATTCTGGTCGGTAAGGATAGTGTATGTAAAACAGCTCGTTCTTCATCATCTTCTTCCGCATCCTACAAGGGCCCTCAGTCATGTCCAACATCCATTTATCCAGCCTGGTGGCCGTAGGTGGACCCCATAGACCGCGTTCCCTAGTTAATTCAGTCTCCGTTTGTAGCCATTCCTGTAATTAATTAATTAGAAAAGTCAATTTATCTGGCGGAATACTTTTTCATCGAACTACTTACTTGGTACACGTATCTTTGAGTATGCTGATTGGTTTGTATATATTGCAGTCTCTTCGCAGCAGCCAATTCGCGTACTAATGCAACGTGTTGCTCTGTCCATTGCGCGACTGTATTTTGATGCAAACGCAATCTAACACGCACAGATTCCTCTTTTCTCACTTTCGTTCTGCTTGCCAGTCTCGTTAAGCCTCCGGTGACTTTTTGAATTTTCTAAAAGGATACACAGTTATTTGCTATGTTTCCTTTTCCTCAATAATAATGTTACAACCATGTATCGAACGCTCACCGACTGTATCTGATTGTGCAGTTCCCAAGGCACCCTGTACGAAGCTTTTCTTTCCATAACAACGTAATTCATCCAGAGCCTGGTCGCAGATTCGTTCAGCTGATCCCTTATCAGAGACAATTCCGGTACACGCTCGTGTCCTACAGGCGCTGGAAGTGTTATTTTGAAAACTTCTTCTATGGCGGGTTTCTTACATACGTATAACTCTTCCCAAACTCTCATCGCAGCGACAGCCATCAAATTGTGTCCTTGATGCGATGTTAGTCGGTCGTCACTGGCTTCGACTTGCGGATTCAAGTGCCACGTGGTCTTGAAGTTTGTGTCTAGCATGATCTTTACGTCAGCCGTAAGTTGTAAGAGGCAATAGGTCAAGCAACCAATGAACTCCAATTCGTGATTACCAGCGCCGAAAACCAACAATCTATACAAACATAGTTACGGTGAATTTTTATAACGTAAAATGAAACATGCTTTTAAACGTCTGTTCTACCTATGCGTTGTGAGTTTGTGCAAAGCTTCCAATACAGCCATTTGATCAGCAATTGAGTCCGTCGATCGGGATAACAGGAACAGAATCGTTCTGTTCAAACAATGATGCAAACCTTCCATGTTAACGACGCCAGGCCGCCTCTTAGCTTGTCCAATTAATTTCACAATAAAATCGAATACCTCGTGAGGATCTTTCGTCAGAGCACCTATATCAAAGATACAAATAAGCAATAATTTACTCAGAAGCTTGCAGATAACATTTTCAAAATAATTAACAAAATTTCTGAAATTCACCTTGCCATAGTTTGTCTACTATTCTGGCGGCGACATAGCACACGTTGTTAGTGATATTATTGACTGAACCCCCTGGAACTACTGGTAACGCTGCTTGCTCTCCAATCAGAACGTCTGCAGCCAGCAGGTGTTCCATCAGGATAGACAGAACTTCCGTTTGATAGCGTGTCTGTTGACCAGTGGACGCATGCTCTGGCCACGCTTCCAAAACCAAATCAATGGCTGGCGGGGACTTTGCAGTAACTGGCAGAGAAAGAGAGTCTACCACGATAACTCTTAAGAAGTCCATGACGAATTTCTTCGCTGGGTGATTTGTCAGACCAACGTCCTTTGACGGAGACCTCACTAATACTGGTTCTTGCTGTAATAACACGATTGCGTTATAGTATGTTTGCCTCTAAGATTGCTACCAATCTATAAACTTTACCTCGTCTGCTGGAGTGCTAGCTCCGCTACTGTCCTGGCTAGAACTCGTAGGTTTTGGGAATAATGCGCCAGCCAACGCGCCCAGCACTTCCGCCGACATGAACACTTGCATGAAGTCTGTGAAGTTGTGATACAGGAAGAACAGGAACTGTATTATTGTCACTGGATAATCACTTAACCAGTCAGGCAGAGATTCAGGACTGGAAAGCAAGTATTATTGTATCACGAGTAAACTAAGAAGCCTGTAAATTTAATGAATAAAGTACTCACTTGATCGAGTAGTTATTAAGCATTGTTCGCACCATGGCCAGCAAAGTGACCACAGCTTCAGGACACAGATTAATTCTACTTGCAAAAGAAGATAGTGTGTGATTCGCTGGTACACCGAACAAGAAATTCCACACGTTATCCAAGTCAAGCTGTCACAAAAAATATAACAGCTTGTTACATTTGTGGTTCATTCAAGCATTAGTTAAATAAATATGTGTTTTACGAAAATACCGAACTTTTAAAATGACTTTTGAATCGGTAGGCAATAATTTCACAGGCTGTCCCATCATAAGGGCAATAAAGAGGAAATATAATTCTGGAACAAGATCTACATGCTGTGGTAGTAGCCATCCTAAATGTTGAAATCCTGGTACATGAAGACTGGATGGTTTAGTCTCACCACCCGACATTTGCTGATGACAACCTGAAACGGAATTGAGAATATTAACAACAAAGATACCACCGTTCATTAAAAATTAACAGTTTTAATAAGTATACCAAGAGCGAGTGCCATTTTGTTGTGGTCCGTGTGTCGCAGCCAACCACCATTGCTCGTTCCTTCTTTGAATTTCTGTAATATTGGTTGTACCGAACAAACAGCTACCAATATTCGCAATCCCCATATCACTGTTGTACTGTGGAGACCAGATTGAAGAAACAGTAATATCCAATCCAGGCCTAATACCTTAGATAGTTCTTCACACATACTGCAAACAGATTTTGAATTTATATGTGCAAGTAATTTAGGTTTCAAGTGATTTAGAATTGTAACTTTGACGCTCACTTTACATTCACTTTGGGCCCATTAAACAACAAAGAATGCAGAAGCTGCAAGCAACGGTTTCGCAGAAGTATATGCTCGCCCTCTCCTTCTTTATTACCTTCGCTTTCTCGAAGAATTAAATGCTTCTCTGAATTCTGGGGTAATGTAGCCACAATGAATTGACCAAACCTACAGAAATGAATATTTTCATGAATGTGTGTGCCTATAAATAACAAAATTTTAAACGTATAAAAATTACCACAGCAAATCAGCTTGTCTAGGTTGACTCAACAGAATACTAAGTAACGCGAGTAATATCTGTCGAGTGGTACTTTGTTTGACGTCGCTTAAAATATGCAATAATCTATGAACTAATTGCAAATCTCTCATCAAACGTAAATTTGTTCTCTTCTCGCTCGACTCTGCTATCAATTCATACAGATGTTCTAAGAGCGATCTTAATAGTTCTCCTGGTGCTTCATGCCAAACCTAAACGTTAAGAGTCATTTTAAAAATTTTCTGAGTAACATTGTGATGAACGATGGAACGAATCGTACTTGTAAATCGCAAAGAAGATCTTGGAAGGCTGTAACATTCGGTATCGCGCTCGTCTCCCTGCCACTGTCAACCGTGCCGACAAGACTGAATGTTAAGTGTAAAATGTGACTATTTAGAAGAGGGCATTTTCTCCGTAGCAGCATTGCCAAAGTTTGATAGCCTCTTCGGCGATCCATTTCTTGCTGGGCTGCTTGATTCGACCTTACAACGCAGACTAGTGCTTTAACGGCAGCGTACAGGGATTCGACGTCTTGAGCCATGGCTATTAGACCTGCCGATGTACATAATTGATTAGTATTACTCGTAAACGAGCACTTAATATCGTTGAAACGGTACATCTTCAAACAGTCACCTAACAAGACAGAACATCCTCCGACATTGTCAATCATCGTAGCTACAGGCCGAGGACTAAAAACTCGAACGCCAAGGTAGCCAACAACCACGCCACCTAGAGCCCTTGCTGGGCCACTAAGGTGCCCTGCAGAATTGTGAAGGACCCTAATTGGTGTAGCATTTTCGTGTGACGACATTCCAAGCTATCAAAAAACAGTTCTCTCAGTAAATAAAAATATTCTAAAAGAAAAATTACTGATTATTTATTTATTACTCATAGAAAGTAACATACCTGTTTCGCAATAGATTTATTATCAGCCCGACTGTAGACTTTCCTAATTTTAGCTAACGTTAACTGCGACATCGCTTTAGCATTCAATCCAAACACAACTTTCTCTTCCGCAACGAGAGGCATCAAAGGTTCTTGTGCTACAATGAAGATAGCATATTTTGCCTCAATTGTCTGTATATACATCTAATATTAGTCGCGTAAATTTGACAAATTGATTGAATACCTGATAATTGTGGAGATTGTAGACTACCCATATAATGCGGTCCCAATTTAAACAGCGTTGCTATACTCTGCGAATTGAATACTTCTTCTACCAAGTGACACGGCCCTTGCTTCCAAGCTAATCTGGAATATCGTCGCCAACAAGGTGGTGTGCCTATGTATCCATAAACCGGTGATGCTACAGTCAAATTAGCTACTCCTCCTCCAGGAACTTGCGTAATGTAATGAAGCTTTTGACTATGAATATGTTGACCATCCAGATATAACGAAAAGCTCGAGTTTTTTAATACAGCACGGTTCAATACTATAGCTATGTGATGCCATTGTCCTTCGTGAAGCAAATCAGGACACCAAACTCTCGCCCCACACTCGCCGGTACCTTCTGGTTCCCATTCGCCTACATCTAAGCGAGAAACGATATGATTTTAATTATCTATATTTTTTAGACACTATCTATTGTATCAATAGAGCTTACTTTGCGACATCGGTGTTTCCTGTGTCGACACGATAATAGCTTTATCTCTAGCACTAAGGACTGCAGTCAGACAAATCAGATCTCTTGCTGATTGCGGAGTTCGAACTAACGTCAATAAGCGTACGCAATGGGGATCGGTTCTGGGATCGCTGAATTTATCAACGCATATCCAGGTACTGTAAGTGAGCCCGGTTTGGGGAGGAAATAGTCTGTCTCCTAAAATTTATACGTATTATTAACTCGTTTGTTATTTCAATTGTACACAACTGTGCTATAAATAGTAGACATTTACCTGAACCAATTCCACCGAGTACGCTGCTATCAGCAGCCACCACCGTTGGCGGGGTTGTACTTTGTGGTGCAACGCTAGGTAAGTACAGACAAGCAAATCCCTCTGCGCTCATATCGAGTTCTACGAAAGGTGGCAGAGTGCATGAACCATGTGCTCGAAAGTCCTTTGGTGTAGTCATTGACACCAGAGTCTTGATACGTGTCAACGGTACGGGACCTCCCCTAGGTTTATTTGCTTCAATCTCGTCGAGTGAATTGCAGCATAATGGATCACCCAATCGCAAAAACTCTCTGAAAGAAAAAACAAAATTATATAATAAAAAACTATAGGTGTTTTACACGTGATGCATCTTACTGATCCGAATAATAAATTGAATTTTGTATGTACCTCAAATCTCGTGGTTCTAAAGATTGTGCTGCTAATCTTTCTATGATGTATTGTAATGGTTGATGTAAAGGATGTGTCTCATCCTGCAAAGCAATTCTGCCTACGGATAACAGTTCGCCCGCCATTCCAGCGTCGCACATTATCTGTTGATTCCTCTCTGAGCGTACCAAACTTTTAATGATTTCAGCCACGTATAATTGCAAAGCTAAAGCCATTTGAGTATTTGACGCCTCCGAAATCGATGGAAGCAAGTGCAACATCCCAACAACTATACCAGGATGAACTACTATTGGCTCTGGGGCAGGAGGATTCAGGTTTAATGAGTTTAAAACACTCCTCTTCCCGCTCCCAGGAGAGTCAAACGATTTTTGTTGCTGAAAAATATAGTATACATGATTTTTGCTTCGTAAATGTATCATACTTCTAACTTATGTATTACCTCAACGCTATTTTGTTTATGACTTGGCGATCTCATGCCTAAGCCTGCTAAATTGGGTTTATCGAACGAGTCCAGTGCTACATCGTATAAAAGTCGTAGCAACAAACATGCATATGCTAATGTCTTCGGCATAGGTTCTGGAAACACAGGTTCCAACACGCTTCCAGTGAATAGCGTTAATAACACATTATGATAATTCGTAGTCGGTATCAGGTCAATCTCCATAAGCTTTGTTTGCGTGGAGAAACATCCGAGAAGCCGCAAAGTGTCGCATAAACTCGACTGGCATATCTATGAAACGGTGATTATGATAGTTGGATTGTCAGCAATATTGCTAATTGAAAGATATTTACCTCGTAATGAAAAAATTTCGCGTTTGCCGGCTCGAATCTCATAGCTGTACTTATCGTGTGAAACACAACATGCAAGAGCGTTAACAATTGCGCTTCTTCCTGCGGTGTTCTTTTTATTATATCGTTACAGGGCTCGGTGCCCTCCACCCTTTGCGTGCCCAACTGAGCTTCCAGGGACACTAAAACGGACATTACGTAGACGAAGCCTCCAACTTTACGGAAAACAGTTCTGGTTCGGTGAGATTCCCGTAAACACGCCAATAAAGACTACAAAAGTATAATATTTAATAAGTAAGTAAATATAAAATTCTATAAATAAATCTAGATACGAACTTTCAGTATGTGTGTCTTCAAAATCAAAGCGTTAGAAGGTGCTGAATGCATAACACCCAATAATGTAGCCATGTCATCGTCTCCCCCTGCGCTAAGTATCAATTCCCTAACAATACCGAGTGCTTGGTACCGACAGTCCATATATGGTACAAGATTGTGAGCGCAACGTGCACCACCACATTCCCTGAAGACATTAGCATTTTGAACATTGCCCGCTAATAATGTCGTCAAGGCTTCCATTACTAAGGCACCCAATCGTTCATCCTCTGGGCATATTTTGTATTCTATGAAAAAAGCATTATTCAGTTTAGATTATAAGTTATTTTGGAATGGTTATAAGATAGTCGTAGGTTGTACCTGATCCTTGATCGTATGCAGCTTGTTTGTCTTTAAGTAATGTTGCATAACGGTGAAGACACGTAACAAATACTTCTAACATACCTACTTCTCGGTACACATCCTTAAATATATTATTGTGTCTACAAAAATAAAGAAACATCAGCTAGTAAGAATTAAGTGTATCAGTTTCAGTGACAGATGTCGTGAAAATTACCTGAGTATATTAAGAAGTGTTTCCATGCACAAGATACTGCAGCTAGTTGAATTGTTTGTTTTAAGTAGTATAGATAAAGATATAAGTTCTTTACAAGGCACGAAATTAAGTTGAAACACTATAAATTCCAGTAGCTGAAAGAACTTTTCCTGTATCTCCCGGTTTTTCAAATGTATCTTTTCTGCAAACTGAGACAGTGTATTCTGCCCTTCGAGTATAAAATAATTGGCATTATCACTGTGATACACGCTAGATATTGCATCAAGAATTGTGCAACATAAAAGAGATGAGTTAGATTTCACAAAGACTGATTGTAATACTTGGAATGCTTGGATATTTCGAACACTTCCACCTAGGATTGAACAAAAAATTTATTTAATGAAAAATACTACAAAATATGGTAACTATTTTATAGTATAGAATTGATACCTCTGTTACTAGGTTGTGGTAAGGTGAAGCCAAGCATTTGAAATAAAGATCCCATACTAGCTTGACTAGGCTTCAATTCAGTATGTCCACACATGGTTAAAGATGCTAACATCAGAACCAAGTTTCGGATAGCATCCTGTGCTTCCGCTCTACTATCTTGCTCCAATCTGGATGGAGCATGTCTGTAAAGAAATATACGTTTGTCAATTACAGACCAAATGACATTTTAAAATAATAAATGGTATACATTTCTCACTTTAATAAAAATTCTGATAGGAAGATATATCCTTGACAAGCGCGAAAATCATCTAGGAGAGTCTGTGAGACTTCACTGGAGTCTTTTAAAAAACAAAATACCGTGACAAACATTTCTACTACTTCCAATGGTGCCAGCTCAGGTACACGTTGCATGTTATCAACACAATGTGCTATACAACCTTTTTCTGTGAAAAAATAAGAAACAATATCAGTAAATAAAAAGTCAAAATGATCATATCAATGAGTTGAACTTTAATTAATACTTACTGTGAATGTAACTCACTACATTTTGGGTAAGTCCGTGTCGAGATAAAGTCATTAATACTTCTGCCGCACTTTTACGCCACATCACATTATAGTGAGGGCACCAACTAGTTATTGCTGAGAATAGTAAGGTAAGATCATCTTTGCGAGCGAGTTCTTCTGCTGGGTAAGGATGACTACATAATCTCACCAATAACTGCAATTTAAAACGGATTTATATCTCAAACAAAGCATTAACAGAGATGTTAAAATAGTATTGAAAATAGGTATTATGGTAGAGTATTTACTTGCACAAATATTTTTTGTAACAGTATCCTACGTTGCTTTGGAGTAAATTCACTATTTGCATCTGTAAGATCAGCTTCCTCATCTATCATTTCAGGTAGATCGAAAAATAAATACAGGCATTTCACCAGTGTTGAGGGCACAGAAGCAGTAGTCATTGCCTGATAAGATAATTATATTAGTAAAGCTTAGATTGATGAAGCGATAAATAATGTATAAAGATATTACCAGTACCTGTATGAGAGAAGTATCACCAGCTGCAAGTAAATTTAATGCAGACAACAACATCCAACCATTACTTGATTCTTCACTATTTTCAATTTCTAAAAATTTTACAATGGCACAACTTGCTGTCTCTGTACTCTGATTGCTTGCCCTTGTTCTGATTTCAGATACCATTAATCTAGACACTTGTTGTGTAAATGCCAAGATATCCCAAAACTTCTCACTCATGTCTCCTGCAGGACTAGATCCAAATACCTGAAGATTAATTGATTTTAATTACTTTGTACAATTAATAACTCTCTTATAGGCTGGAGATTTTTAAGCATTTATCATAGAATGTGCATACTTGTAAAATATAAGGAAATATAGTCATAAATACTTCAAGAACTTGCAATGCTTACTTTGCAAAATAATGGCAACATATTGTACAACTTGTCATCACGTTTAGCATCTGAGAGAGGATGAGGAGGATGGGTATACTCGGAAAAAAGTTTTTTAAGATGCATGAGACCTAGAGCAGTGTGCTGGGGATTTGTAGTCCCCACACAGTCGTCTAAACCACTTGCGCTGCCGGAACTCATGCCTCCAACACTGGTAGCCCCCCGTAATTTACGCATTATGTTCATACTTAGAATTAGCTAAAAGAAAGCGAATAACACAAATTAGTTATGATATTCATAAATTAGTCCTTGAACTTGGTTAACTGAAACATATGGTATCGATTCATTCGAAACTTACATTATCCATGTCACGATGGATATTGCATAAATTACAATTGTTACATTTTACTTTTTTCACAAAGTTAAATCTACATTTTCAATGCACTGACAAGATTTGCGAAGTTCGGTAAGGAACAACAGTTTCAAATACCTTTTATGTGGTATTTAAGAAATATTTGCTAATCACTGAACTCATGATAGAATACGTGAAATTAAAGCGATTCGGAATCATTCGCGACATTACAAATTATATAAACATACGCGCGTAAGGTGCGTAGAACGGGAATCCATAGAACGATGAATTGCTAGTTCAATAATATCGCACTGATTTTGTATGAACAATACGAGTTGTAAACAATATGGGAAACCGAAAATTCGCGAAGAAACGCATCGAAACGACGTATAGGTAGAGAAAGACGAAGATGTATGTTGTCACAGGTGTACGACAGAAAATGATCGAAATACTCGGTATTGTACAACCACTATTGTAACAGATATCTTTTAAGAAACGATCGGTGGATTTCGACGAGGAGATGATTACTGCGGAAGGCAACAAAACTTCTGATACGTTAGAGCGGCGATCGTGCTGTCACTCGATACTCGAGATGTTAATACATCAAGCAAACGTGTAACATTTGAAAATGGCACGCGTCGTGCTGAGAGACGAGTTGTCGAGAATACCAAATTTTTTGGTTCATTGAACACGACCGAATCAATCCGTTCGTGTTCATGTCACGAGACGTCACGAGAATTCTCGCGTCTCCGATCGGTGACACTGCCTTTCGACGATGGTTCGGCTCAATATTTACGTCTGTCGGCTGTCAAAATGTCAAGTTTGTCGAGTCGGCTGACGTTGGAACCGTCTCCTCGTAACCGCCCACGGATTCTCGCGAGCAACAACGGGCAAACGGCTCACGGACATTAACTAGACTCACTGAGAACAGATTGATTATTACCTGAAACGCGTCTCAACCCGGATAATTCTACATTTTCTTTCGAAAAATCGCTGTTTCGGCGAGAGTATTTAATAATTCAGTGGCAGCAGCCATCTTCGTGTATTCGACCGATTTCTTTGGTCCACGGCTGACACGATACGTCGATAATCGTCACGTGACCGCCAATAATCGCAGATCTATTCGCCTTTTGAATTAAACTTTTATCAACATTCACCGGAGCCGACCAATATTTAATGAAATTTGACGCTTGCAATCGACGATTAAGTTTGCATTTTAACTGATATACAATCATAGTTTAATGAAGCTTTTTAAATATAATTATTAATTGCAGGTTAAAATAAAATATTGAATGGTAACTAGGTCTTGTAAGCATGCATTTATCTCTAGCTCATTGATTCTATTAAAACGTACCATTAGGCTAAATTCGTATGATAATTCATATATGTCTAATAACTCTCAAAAACAGAGGAAACGATTATATATTACCTGTTGCTTAAACTACATGTGTTGTAAATAAATATTCTAAATGTTATCTAAATGAGAATACTGTCGTTTATTTTTCCATACATTCGCATTTACAATTTGTCATCCATTTTTCTTCAACATATCACTGTCTTTTACAAAGCCTGTCTTATAAACAAATTTTCAATTAATGTGCCTCGTGTACACTGTTTTACAATTTTCAAGACGTTCTTTGGAAGAAATCAGAAATTTTTCGCTGTCCCGGTTTTTTGCATAGCGAATCCCGCTTATTAGGTATTGCTGTACAAGTTTCAGTAGAGGGGTGAGCAGATTCGCTTGTGTTCATCGGTTGACTATCAATTTTTGTTAATGGGCCGCAATCATTGCTCGTTTGATGGGAAATCAATTCTTGTGTGCTATCAAAAATCTCAAGAGCAGACATTCGATTCCCAGGAACCGTTCTAGAGTGTACCGTATCGTCTAAAATTTTCCATAAAGACGGTTTCCTCTTCTTCTCGGTACTAGTCTTATCTTGAATATGTTCTTCCTTCTTCCCTATACTATCGCTATCTTGATTTAGTTCTTCTGCTCCAACCGAGCCCTGTGCGTTTTCCTCAATTATGGTATTCGTTTTCCTCTTACTTGTACCTTCTTCGCAATCTGTCAACCATTTCTGTATTCTTTCCTCCTCTGTATCTGTACCCTTGAAGTCCGAACGAAAACATTTTCTATCGTCTATATTAACACTTTTGCTTCTTTTGAAAATAAGTTCTTTTGCAGCAGAATTTGTATTTGCCTGCAAAGATTTATTCAAGTAATGTGGCATGAGTCTCGTTTTACCTCTACTGTACAAAAATTTGTAAAAATCCATGCGACGAACTGCGGCAAACTCTTGATATTGCAACAGTAAACTAAATATGTGATCTGAAAGAACATCATAAGTTTAATGTCGTCTATAAGAAGCATAAAATATTTTAGGATTTTTATGGAAATCAAATTGACGTACCTATGGTTGCATCCTGTTTTGTCAAGTGTGAATACATATCAGCTATGTCATCTCGCAAATTTGTATCACCGAAAGTGAAATAGACGACGGACCGACCTGCCACTGCTGCAGCTATAAGCTGCAACAGTACTTTCAACTTTGGGTTCCCTCGGTAAGCACCACATCCCCAATTACCGGTTGCTATCGCCGGCAAATTAGCTTTTTTGCTTTCACATCCGACGAATCCCGCGTACGCCTATACAAATTGATATTACTAGATATGATACGACTACTGTTGTAACAACAATTCATCAACGCATTTACAACCTTATTTAGTTCTCTTCTTATATTTCCTATACTGAATTGCGCCGGTGCTTGCTTGAAATGGAGAGCATCAATGGCAACAACAGATGTTAGTCGCCTTCTGCAACTATCCATAGGTGTTTCATCGACGAAATCTCCTGCCCATTTAAAGTTGTTACTGTAACCATCATATTTACTGTATCTCTCAATGCCGCAGACAACTAAGGCTTCAGTGTCGTCTAATTCTTCCGTAACAAGCATAGTTACTAATAATTCCGGACAAATTACAAATCTTATCTCCTCTTGTACACATCCAAAGCCAAGTACACCACCACCTACATATCTAAGAATTCAATTTTTTAGATGTCATGTATTAAAGCAACTTATTCAACGTATCACTAAGTATGAAAATGAGGAATACTTGTTAGCAAAGTCCACTTGCAGGAGTCCAGCTCCTTCCATTTCTATCGTTCCTTTGCTTGTAATGTGTAATGGTGGCAACTTCTGTGTTTGTTCCTCCCATTTCGGACACTCTGATTTTGGAATATAGCGTCGTTGTATTGTTACCACACCTTCTGGAACTGTACAATGACAATACGTAGTATGATAAACTTCATATTATATTTTCTATTCTAATCAAATTAAACGAATATGCATGTTTCTCAATTATAGAAATTTAGCTGGGAGGTAAATACAAAATGTACTCACCTTTTGTTGTTACTCTCCTAAAATAGTGAAATATACATTTCAATTTTTCCATTACTGATTCACATCTATTCCACTTGTCTCTTCTACATGCCGAAAACAACCTAAATAAACGTATACTTTAAATTGAAATCCGTGCAATTGCATACAGACATTTCAGGTGTTTTTAAATTTATATGAAATAGGTACCTATTAAAATTAATATATGGATATGTGCCATATTCGGACTGCGGGCTCGTTGAATTCCGTCTCGGGAATGTACAGAAAAATGCATTAGCCAGCAGGCAGGCTATTTGTAATTGACTAAGAGTAATTGTTCCATTGGTATGACGTTTTAAAAGAGGCACAGCACCTGTTACCAAAACAGGAAGCTGCAGAGCTAATTGAACCATCTTTGGCAGTAAAACCTCAAAGAACATGTTCATTTCTTCTTCATCAACAGTCTACAGAAAAAAAGTAATATGTAATAAATATCTTTAAAATAGAAACAAAATAGATTAAATTGCCACCTCTGAAAAAAAGTGATGCAATGCTGCAAAATTCCAACGTTCTGCATATGTGTGATTATAAGAAAGTATTGCTGTTTCTAATAGTTGTGATGACACCAAATTTTGAAGTAGGGATTCCTGGATTAATTCCCATCTGTTACGGCAACGTCGGGTTCCATCCTACAATGAAACATTAAGGCAGACATTATGCCACTTGCAATATTATAAATAATATTCAATGATATTTATTAGTGCATACCTGATCTACTGGGTACAAATTATATTTTGAGTGTGGCATTCTTACAAAATCCTGACACCATTTATCCACTTGGTGAGAGGGGTAAGGTTTTGGTGCTCCATGCGCAGACAGTGGTAACTGTTTTATAAAATTGTTTAATTACAATCTAGATATAATGAAGAGAATCTCTTTTATTTAAATCTTACCCGTATTAACACAGTATGAGATGAAGATGGAGAAACAGAAGGGAACTCCTTACAACCATATATGCCTAAACCTCTATAAATCTCATCCATGCTCACACCTTTCCATTCTGGTCTGTTATCTGAAGATTCTGGTTCATCATCATCAATAGATATTGAACTTGCTTTATGAAGTAAAATATGATTAAATAATAAATTGAAAAAAATATACGTTACATCCGATTGTTACATTCGTAAATCTCTTACAATTATTAGAAACTTCATGATTGCTTGTAACATTATTTACTTCATCGAAAATATCAGATAAAAATAATTCTTCCTCGACTGACAGTCCAGGTTCTGACATTGTAGTGGGTCAACTGTAAATGTTATAATTGACATTTAATTATGTTTATGAGTACTAGCAAAAGAGTCATAAATAACGAAGTAACACAAAGTGAAAAATATATTTTTTTACGTACAAAAATGAAGATGTATAAATAAAATGCATAATACGTCTTAATAATGTATTATCTGTCAAGATAACAATCAAACTACACGAAATGTCGTTTACTGTCACAATTACCGATGATATTAAATTTTCTTGTGAAAAATTTAAGGTTACTATACACACAAAAAATCCCAAGTTTACAATAAAAGAAAATAATAATTAAATAATGTAACGAAAACTGTATTTACACTTCATATTTTCATATTATTCGCGTCTATAGAATCTTGCATGACATTTCGTAAGTATCTAAATTCCATGAAACGTATACAGTAATGTTAGGTCTGTTGAAGAGAAATAATCATTAAGGGAAAAGTATCCTTCAAAGTACAGTCGTGACAATATAAATTGTATTTAATAACCGTCGTAAATTGTTAAAAAGTTTAATGAAAACAATGGCATCTGTAAACATTATAAATAAATTATGAAGCGGGGGAAATGAGCATACTAGAAATTCAGTATTAGCAAGCGTTGATAAACTAGAATACAATGTCTATTAAGAATATTTTCGCTCTTTAATGTCTTTAAAAGCCAATATTAATTACAGAGAATTTTACATTTCGTAAAGAGAGAAGAAAAGGGAAAATGGAGTGAAAAAGAAGACCAAAAAATAAGGGAATGCAACAGTCTTTGCTCTAAGTGTGGCGATCTCGGTTTCGGACCTCCATAAACCTTCAAGCTTCAAAGGCTTCAATGGTTTCCAATGGCGGACTAAAAATATTTGATCGCGTATGTATTGTGCGCACGAGTCTATACAATGTAATGTACTTTACCCGCTAAAATATAACTTTATAACAACAGTCTAATATTTTAGCATTGATAGATTACAATTCTATAACGTAGACAAGATATACTGGTCGATATTTAACATGATGTACTTATGCTCCAATGCTGCTTCAAAAAGTTCATTTTTGAATCGGTTGTTATCAAGAAGTATAAAATGCTCTATGTAATTCGAATAAATGGTCAATTTCCATGTCGGTAATGCAGTTAATTTCTGACTATAAAAATACATGAGGTGTTTGATCTATTGCCATTTTCGTTTATCTATGATATTATTTCTCGCCTTACAGGCCCGAATGCATGTCTTCTTTAAATTTCTGAGATAAGAGGTGCCTTCAAAATAAGTCAATGTTCTCGTAAAAATCATAAATATGAGAACCGAATATAAAAATAGCGTAATTTGACACCAGAAGACTAAGGCAAACGGTTATTATACATACGTGTAATATATTACACGATTCTCCGTACTTTTCACGCAAAAATAAATACGTAAATGATAATTACGCACCTCTGACCTTCCATGACAGATTGCATTGATCCATTAAAATCGTTTTATTCCGTTTCTCCCGATAAAACACTGGAGTTATCTGTCATTTTGCTGAACACCGCCGTATACATACATAGTGTGGTAGGTAAGTTACAATAATAGAATTATTTTACTTTCGCTAATGTAATGGATAATTAACATTTACAATACTTTATATATTAAAATAATTCTCTGAATTATATCGTTCGTGGTCGCATCGTTAAAAAAGATTAAATGTTTTGCATTTGCGCGGGATTGATAATTTCTTCGATTGGTAATGTAGCGGCGCATGATCATGAGTAAGGCTTGCAAATTTAAATAAAATGGAGAAATGAAACAGTAGTAGATTGTACGATACAATAAAATAGATCGATTGCACGCACAATGGAGCCGAAATTCTACAACTATCTTTCAATCTAATTGTTTTTTGATTAAACAAACGCAGCGATTGATAGGATTTTCAAGAATCGCGCTGAAAGATCTTGTATTTCTCATTGCATAATTCGGCGATAGAGAAGCCGGTTTGTTTAACGGTATCGTTATTGGGATAAGAAAGGAAGGCAGTGTCCGCTTAACGAGAAGATGACAAGCGTGTCAATAGAATAATAGAGGCAGAAAGGGGGAAACCATTTAAAAAAGGGGAGTTTGATATTGGCGCGCCGCCTGCGCGCAACTAAAATCAATGAGTCCACCCGGCGAATATGCCAGTGCGACTGAGTGCGACTCCACCGACGACGTTGTAACGGAGCCGCGATTCGGTGCAATTCGGTATTCGGCCTTTTCTCCTGTCTTCGGACATTTTGCGAGATTTCCTCTGGAAATTCGTGTCATCGTGCGATAAGAATCATGTAAGATTAGAGAGATTGCGATGCCGAGTCCGGAAGACATGGACCTTTGTACCGACAAGGTACTGTCCAAGGGAAGAATACTGCAGGAACTGACGAAAGCTGTTAAATTGGTAAGTGGCGGTCTGCTCGAGGCATAGGACGACATATCAAGGCCATACGTCACCTATATATCTATGTACATTGCACGCGACTGTATGCATCTACGGATTTAAAGCTGCAGCCGCGATCGAACGATCTCGGCGAGGCCCATCCGAAAATTTTTCGCCAAGCGTGACTCATCGTTCTGCTTCGAACGATATTCTGCTTTCCGTTTCTCCTCGTTATAGATCCCGGAAACAAAAGAAAAAATATGGAACGAGTTTCACAAAACACTTAACCATGACGAAACAGCTGAAATCGAAGCTGCACAGACACACACAACACGAGCGCCTTCGTGTAGTAGTGCAACACAGCTCAACGTGTTTTATTGTCTTTCTTGTGTTTTTGAAAGCGAGGTGTACTACATGTGCTCCTAACGCATCACGATTTCTGGTTCTCCGTGGTGATCTGCGTCGCAGCTTTCTGCTGCCATGCATTCGTGCACCTCTCTCTTTCTCTCTCCCCCCTCTCTCTCTCTCTCTCTCTCTCTCTCTCGCTCTCTCTCGCTCTTTGCTTATCCGTTTCTGCACCTGTCACACAACCGTAACACGTCTCGAATTCTACTCTCAGGGATCCATGCAGATCGATGAATTCGTGTCATGACATTTCACGACCGCTGCATTTTTTTCGCAACTGTGATCAGTCATCGACTGTATTATTGCTATCTCATCGAGTGTGATAACCGTTTATGCGACATTATTATTTGTTTGTATTGTTTCCTAAAGATTCTTATGAAAATCGTATTTTTGGTGTCAGTGAATTTGAAGCTGGGATGCTATTCAGCGTGCAAAATATTTATGATAGATCCTTAGGGATTAGTTAGCTGTTAGATCTGGAAAAGGGATACATGAAATTAAACAGCTGTTCCATTGCAACAACAAGTATTCATTTTGGGTCATCTAACTAATAATCTCATGGATGTTTATTTATGGAAGATGAGTGGTAGATAGAAATGGCAAGCAGTGCAATGTTATTGTAACTTAAAAATAAAAATATTGGTCTTGAATGATCTGACCAAAGAATGAGAAAGTCTTGGGTACTTTTTGGTAAGACTATGTTTAATACCATGGCACTTAGGCATCTATGAGGAACATGGAATAGTATTTCTAGTACCTTGAAATTAAAGAACTTTTGTAATAATTAAAACTGATTTCTTTGTTTTAAATAGGTATATGCCCAGAGTATATATAGAACAGTAGTCTTGGATGGAGATTCTTGGTTGGTCTATTGGCTAGACCGAGCTCTGCGTCATGGATTACGTGTAGAACGGCATGGATATTGGGGAACTGCTCGTGAACTTAGCCATCAAGACACTGTTGTTGTAATACATGCTCTCCAAGGTGTATTAACATCCATTGGCAAAGGTTTGCATAATCTGTAGAGGGAGTAGGAAATTTCTCCATGCATGCTCTACTAGCATATTCTACCGATATACTTCTGAATCGATTGGTAAAACTTATGGATTTTATAGGTCGAGCATGGCTTTACCATACACTTAGCGAAGGCAGCTTTGAAAGTTACTTAGCCTGTTTGTTACGAGATACAAAAACATTGAAAAAGCAGTACTTCCCACATGCACTTGTTCGGGATGCTGATAAAACCAATCAGCTAGTTAATCTTCTTGCAGGTCTAGAGAATGTATCCTTTACATTACAACTGGTATGTAACATGAACCTATGTTACAAAATTACACAACTTAAATCCTGTTAATTAGCCAATTACTTTTTTTCTATTGCATCTCAAATGTTTTGACACATTGCTGAAAGCCAGATGATGATATTGATGTGTGGTTGTCAGCATTCTGTCTGTTTATTTTTATAGTTTTTTCTTCTCTCTTTATTTCCCTTGCATTGATAATAGTATCACCCCCTGGTTACAATTATCTCAATAATGAATAACGTCTGTCACTTAGCAATCATTGCATGTTCAGTTCAATCTGTTTATATGAATTTAAGGATCAATAAGTTATCGCTTGTATACACCTATTTTTCATTTTATCATCTTATATCACTTTTTTTATTTGCTCATGGAAAGTTCTTGGTTTCTGTATCTTTGCTTTAATGAGATCAAATCGTTTATGTTTCATAATTTTCATTAAGTATCTCCATTCTAACTTAACAATTGTTTCCCACTTAGGATGTAACATTCCTAGACACTTGCAACTACATGCCCCAGAGGCCTATGAGCGTGATCCCTTCTGGAACCATCTTATCATTACACCTTAGATCGTCCAGTGTATCTTCAAGCTTAGCTTCTCCTGGTGATAGTGGGGTCGCTTTTGATAGCGACATGGATCTCGCGAACGAGACAGATGCTAGCAGTTACAAAGAGGTACATTTCTCAAATTTGTCCATAAAGTGTTGAGAAATGTTTATTACAAGTGGTCACATTTATTTATGTTTTCAGGAAGACTTTAATTTGGAAGAGATTCCAAAGTACAGAAACAATAGGTATAAAGCAACGATGAACGGTTGCATGGAGGACAATAAAAACTTCAGTTCCAGTGATTCCAGTGAGGATGGGAAAACGCCAACGCAGTCACCCGGGATGGTCTCTAAGTTTCAATCAGCGACTGTGACGAAAAGCGACATAGTGAATCAGAACTTAACTAGGAAACTCGATGACAATGAGCTTAATTGTTCCAGCTTGGAAACTTTGAAAGATTATAGTTTTTATAGCAAGAGCCTGGATGAATCCAAGCTAGATAAAGTAAATAACAAACTCGATAATGTTGTGAAAGAGTTAAACAAAAGAAGCACATACTACAGTGACGGTAGTTACAGCTTTAAACGAAACGTTGATTCACGGAATTCGTACGTGATCAATAATGACACAAATCTATTGGAGCTTAGCATGACCATCTCCGATTGTGAGAACATGGAAGCACCTTACGGTATTTTGAATACAATCAATATGACGGATGCCAGTATTTTATCGTCTTCTAGTTCGGAAGCTCTGGTGCAGCGCAGACAACGCAAGAAGAAACGTGGGGAAAGTAAAAAGCGCGTTAGCTTTCATGAGGATATCTTAAAAACTATGAAATTGGACGATGACGAAAACTATGCTGACTTCTCCATGAGTTTCTTAACGCCTAATTCAGTCCAGAAGAAGACTGCTCAAAAGGGAAGGTACAGTTGGTGTGCTCACGGTGATTCACCTTACGTTCAGAAAACTGCAAACACCAGGAATGCACACTCCGATTATTATTCGTATTCTTCGTCGTCGAGTGTTTTTGACAGCGACAGTGAAAAGAAGGCAACGCCAAAGACGTGCACTGAATTGTTATGCCAGGGCCATTGTAAATGCGCTTGCAGTTTATCAATTTCGGAGCGGGGCGTGCCGGAAGGTCAAGAAGACCCAGGAAAGTCATTGATACCAAAAATGGAGATCGAATTGGGGGACAATGAGGCGCAAGAGGCATACATAGTGGAGAAAGCCTATGGGAACATAGTTGAAGATCCCCCGGCGAAGGTCCAAATGCCTTATTCTTCAAGTTCAAAGAAGGAACCCGGTTCCAGCGACTGGTCCAATGTAGATAGCACCGCCTTGTCCGATGTAGACGAGCGTAGAAATAGCAGACACTTAGCTTCGCCGTCGAAAAAACGTAACATGACCTCGATATTAACCGGAGAAAGTAGCAACAAATTGGCACCGCCGCCTCTGAGACAGATGCCCTCGAAAACCTCGTTATTGAACAGATTCCTGAAATCCATCACGGAGAGAAAGTTCGAGATCAAGAGAAACAAGAAGTCCTCAAAGACGAATCCGCTATACGTCAAAGGTGTGAAGACTAGTTACGATTCTTTCAAGGATTTCAATGATAATCTTGACCGAGAGATACGGGAGAACGTAATCGCGGAGAAGCAGGAAGTCAGCAGTGAAAAAGTCAACTTGAAGATGCGAGAGCTCTTTAAGAAGTACATCTATAGGGACAAAACGGAAGAGCTGTACAAGGTGTACAAGGTTTGGAGTTCGTACATGACGAATGTCGACAGTAAACCGATGATCGCTTTACTGACGGACAAAACCTTGTATTTAACTGGCACGAGGCCAGATAACACTTACAGCAATCAATTCGTTATTCCTTATAACGAGTTAGACGTAATTATTGTAAGTTCTGCTTAGACTATACTGTTCGTTGGTAATTTTGTTTTTCTTTTCTAATAGACAAATTACTTTTTAGATTGGACCAAATGCACAAACGATATTATTGTCCAACGCGGATTACGAAATGCAGTATCTGTTTTCTACTGGGAGTTCTCAAATTACATCGGAGTTGATTGGCTATTTGGAAATGGCGATGAGGAGGTCTCCGACGAAGCCTCGACTTCCGGCGGTGAAGGAATTGAGATACGAAGACATGCATACCTTGCGACAGTCGATACTCAGCGACTCTGCTGTACATCCAGTACGTAAAATTTAAAATAGATACAGTTCACTGTTAACAATAGTTAATGTTTGAATTAACACGCAACCGAATATTTTAGGACGAGAGGATTGAACATTATAATTTAATTTATATGGAGGATGAGTACATGTCCCCACCAAATACACCCTGTGGACCGACGAAAGAGGGTGACCTCATGTATAGGCCGCATACTTATCAACAACTTCATCCTAATGCACCAACAAATCCCTGGGAAGCTGGCTACTTTGTCCTGAAAGGCGGCGTTGTTTACATGTTCACGGATGCGAATCTACGGCTTCCAATACGAGCAATTCCATTGAAGGGCGGTCTCTGTCAAGGGTGCAGGAGAATCCCTAATTCACATCGACCGCACACCTTCGAAATTCTTTTGAAACCGAACAAAGCCTTCCAATTCGCCGCCCCAGATGAGTACGTCGCTTCCGAATGGTTACAAAGTTTCGTTCAAAGCGCTTCGGGATTATTCGACACGTCCGAGAAAAGAGAACCGCTGCCGTGTAGTCTGATCACGACTACCAAACACTTGGTTACCATGAAAGAAGTGTTTTCCGGTAAACAACGCGGACAAACACTTTCCTGTGCCTCCGTTAAAGATCTGACGGCCTTCCGAGTACCTGTAACGCAACAGTCCTGGTGTATACTGGTATGTACGTGGGTAAATTAATGATATTTATTTAGATTCTGATGTAAATTTTCCTTATACAGGAGTTCTCGTGCCGAGAAGTTCATGAAAGCAGCGGCGATTGGGTGATATATTTCACAAACAACGCAGAATTGTGCACTTTCAGGGAAATTTTAGAAACATTGTGGGCCGACGCGTGTCTGGTATGTTGTAATTTTATAGAGCATAGTCTTCAATATGGTGTCGCAATTACTCTAAATTGTTAATTCATTCATCATACATTAAACTATGTATGTTTCAGGGTGAATTTCCTATGGCAACACTTCCACCGGAAGACAAGCTTCATAGACGTTGCTCAGACGCTAATAAAGAGTTGCAGCTTGCATGGCGACATTTACTGTCTTCAGAGAGCGAATAAATATTGTTAAGATGTATTAATAGACTATAGTTTATGGCGTCGTCGTATACTCGTACAGTAATAGAAACAGAAGAAATATAAATGTTGGCGCTCCAGGTAAATGAATACCAGTATACATAGTGATACGATGAAACACGTAACAAGGGTTGAAGTGATTGATTAAACGTCGACGTATAAAATGTTTAACTACTCTCGAGATCGATGGTAATGTTCCTCCAAGGAGTGGTGAACACGCAAAATCATACGACTACATGATATTTAACGACACGTAATATCGATGTGCTAATTCAATAAAAGGGTGCAATATCTTTTTAATAACGTAAATCACTTTGATAATCTATCTTTAATGCAGGATTGTAATGTAACAGTGAATATATATTGTGTGTGTATATATATATATATATCTCACGGTTATTGTAAGAACTAATCCGCATGTGAAGATGCGCCACTGATATCGAGTGATTTATAATAAAGAAACAAATATTAACAAAATGACAGTAAGATGTAGAGCAGCTTGGACAAGAACAAAATATTCTATAAATTGCTTTCGAAATAATTGTATGACGTATAGTTAACATTCCTTATAGTAATATCGATAACGATGAGGTTAGTACTTATTATGACGTAGCTTTCCAATATTATTTTTAATCTCGTTCTCTTTCTATACGCGCGTGATCTGTTGCTTGAAAGTTTTGAGCTTTAGTTAGAATAATTTATAGGTATACAGGATACATATATTAGTTTGTTTTCAATTGTACAGATACAAAATCATATAACCGCGAGATGTAATTATTATACATCATATCGACCTTAAGGTGCTTTTATTGAATAAGTTGCTATGTAAAATATCGGTGATTCTACATTTTATTTCTTTGTATACCGTTAAAATTGAAAATATTGTCGATGTAAGTGTATCAGAATTGTTAGCGCAAGGTAGTTTCATTCTGATAATTGAAAATTTTCGTTTTTTTTAAATCGATTTAAACGGTTCCAAAACGAAAAAGATACATGCGATTTTATGCATCAAAGAGATTTCGTTCAATATGTAAATTAATTTGTGCTTTTCAAATGGATTCGTATGCTTCTTTTCGTAACTTCATACTTTGCGTTTTCAGAACTACACGATACGATGTAGTTTATAAATCACTGTGAATAAAACTGTAGCACTGTATACATCGTTTCGTGTAATTGTGAATTATTGTGATAAAACATTTAAATGATGAAATGTTAAATTAACAAAAGACTCTCTAATTTATGTAATTCTAACATGGTATTTGTGTAACTTTATTACATAATGAAGATGCGAAGAATTGTGGGAAGCATAATTAGTTTTCCGTATTAGTTCTTAAAGCATTAAAAAATGAAATTCAAATGTTATACTTTCTACATGCTATGTGTAAACATACCTATGTCTTAAATATTGTGGCCATGGAATTTTTGCACAACGTTGACACCGTCGTACTCGATCTTTAAAGTTGCAACAAAACCAATAAACATAAAATTATGACTAGTCGACAGAATAAAAGAGATTGCCTTTTTCCTTCCTATTTTACAATAACATGCCAGTCAATTCTATTTCTTGTTATATATTACATAATATACAGTGACTTCTGTATTTCCTCTTAATTACAAAACATTTAAACACAACATTTCAACAGTGGTAATTTAAAGGCGTACAGATGCAATGTGGAATTGAGTAACACTTCTTCCGGAGCTATACAGTACATTTTATGTAATAGAAGAAATAGTTTGACCTATGTTAGATCCAAATATTTATTTTAAAGATGAATGTAATTACAGTTTCAAAAGAGAAATGCAATTATCTGCGTTTGAAAGGATTATATTCTGGTCTTAAATCTTTTGCTTTCTTGATATCTGCTAACGGGTACTCTGCTTTTGCTGCCTCTAGATCCATGTTGGGGAACATACGTAAAAGAACCGCCACACGGTTCGTTTGAATACTACAATTTCAATTATTTTTCATATTATTTTTAGTTAAATCAGCGTGGTTAGATAGAACAATGAAACACAAAATGATACGAACTGTTCAACTTTACGTCTGCGATTAAAACGTTTCTCTTTGTAAAGTCGTAGGAATTTTCGTACTGCATATCCGCCATAATGGAAACGGTGAGTTTCACGCCATTTGGTATTCATAAACTTTGGTATTCTATGCTGTCTCATGCGATAGAAGAACTTAAGGCCTGTGACAGAATCCATTGTGAAATATATTGTTTCATAATATTAATAATAAAGAACAAGCTATTGTACCTAGTGCATTATATTGTAATTTTGCTGGTCGTTCTCCACTCTCTCCAGTTTCAAGCTTATGGTATGCCCTGTTCCGTTCACGGACTACTGTCTCCAAGTTAAACATACTGTCCTTAACTTTATCAATTCTCTCAGGATTAGGAAAGTATTCATACTTCCTTTTATAGACTTCTTCCATTGTTAATAACATATTTCGTTCTTTTAATAATATGTACCTGTAATTTAAATATACATGTAATTAATATTTTATCTGTCATTATGCTTTGCAATAATTTACCACAACTTATGCAGATCCTCATTGCTCTTCAACCTTAATTCTTCTTGCCTCCAAGAACGTCCCACCTGAACGTGATCCTTTCCCCAATTTTTCTTGTCATCAAAAAATTCCATTAAATCATTTTGCTTAGAAGTGGTATGAATGAACGCGTATCGAAAGGAAGGTGTTCTAAAATATTCGAAATTATTTTATTTTAGTCGACTCTTATTGAATCTAAGGTTAAAAAACCACAAAATGTTAGGTTAAATAGTTCCTCGTAAACACAACATTAATGAAATATAAATATTGCTTGAGGAGGGCTGCTAATTCTGGGAGAAGCTTAAATGACTTTGCAAGACTTTGATTGAATGTCAATCGATAAATAAATAAAAACGCTGTAAAATCTACAACCTCCAATGATTCGAATTGACGATACAAATGTTAATATAATAATTCTCAACAAACCTACGTATGTATGTTGGAGCGCTTATCGAACTATCAATTTTAGTTAAATTTAAATTTGTTAACAATTTTGCCACACCATTTACACTTTTTGAAATTTGTGTTGCTCTCATGAGGGCTGCCATTTTGGCTACAATACACTGTTACATGAACGTATGTACATATCGTGTCACATGGGTAGAGAATCTCAGTTTTAATCTAAGCATCCCTTCATAGAGAGCGCTGTTTGAACACTTTCTCGCTAGTGCTCGAGAAGGGCTTGATTAGTATATAAGGACGTCGAAGAAAGTCTCGTTTCAGTGGTTTTACCGAGTGGACGCAAACGTACTTGTAAGGTATAAGTTGCATTCGTGGTCAAACTTTGGATTAATTATCCACCCTCCAAATCATCTCCCTTTTGGAGATTTCCGTCTGCCCGAGATATCTCGGTATCTCTGCACGGTAAACTAGTTTGTTCGTTCTTCTTCCAGTCCAAAAAAACGTAAAGGGTATTGCCGGTATATAAACCCTTCAATTTTTGCGCATTTCTTTTTGCAAGGTGTTTGATTATTTTCAATGAATTAGAGACACAATATTGTTCTGATAAATTTATTGCTTCGACATTATGTAATAAACTAAACGCCAATGCTAGAAAACATAATTAATTGCATTTTGAATTTTGATTTTCTAACATGTTAATTGATTAGGTGTTGGGATATTATTATCTGTCTTCTTTCCTTTTTACTGACACGATATCGATGCAGAAAACTATCCTGAACAGTTTCATGTCCTCGGTTAATTTTTCATTACCCCAATTATGCCATAATTGTTTATTTTTCCGTGGCCCTTTATTATGCATAGACGGCGTGCGTAGCACCTCTTTCGGAGAAAAATCGAAGCTTTTTTCCTGGTTCGTACAGCGTCAGTAATAAAATATAATATAATATCATTATTAACCTGTATTAGTTTCAATGATGACTTGATTTTATCGTATGTATGAATGATGCTTTTTTTGTTCCTGAAACACTGATATTGTGTACAATGCTTTGTTCTTATCTGGGTAGAGGAAGATCTATCGAATTTATCGAATTAGTATGTCTCCGAATATTCTATTTTCGATACAGGTTAATACAGCATGCCAAAATTTGTTATGTTATTTTAAATATTATATCCATTTTTGTTGACTCAGAGCTATGTAATTAACCAAGACTGGGGTTACAGATTGACCCTGAAAGTGTTTGATCAACGCTTTATAATCATACTCTGTATAAGAATTGAGATTGACGAATCCGTATTGAAATCTAAAATTCGCCATTTACGATAATGATATTTTACCAATTGAAGTACAAAACCACCTTATCGGCGAAAGTACGTATGGAGAATCAAATTTCAATGTTTTGCCTACTTAATGTTCACTAATGAGTATTTTATTGAGGGAGCCGTATCTAAAAGAGTCATGATAATTGAGAGATTCTCGAGGAAGTTGTCACCTGCGGCGGCAACTTTTATGAAATTTCTAATAATTTTAACCTTGATTCAAGCATTTGTCTCTAGGTAAATCATTAAATATTTAATCGTGTCTTCTTGGCCGCAGTGTGTCGGAGGTTTTCCTCGTACATGAAATAAACTGTTGTTTCGCAACAATATTAATTCCGAGAAGATCCAGGGGATTCCCTATACAGCGCGCTGCAATTACGAACGAATGGCGATACTTTCCTCCGGAAATTCCAGGACTGATCTTTAATCGAGTACGTGACATACATTATCTCCGTTTATCTACATATGTGACATGTACCACGGATTTCGTTATCGTTCTTGCTGGCCGTGATCTCAGTTTGGATTTTTACTCTTTGTTTCCACGGATTGAACAGTCGTTGGTCGATCAGTTCCGCGAGAACCTCGAAGTTGGAAACACCTAGCTTGTGGTTGCTCGTTCGATCATCTCGAGCTTGATAGTTACTTAGCGTTCGAATTCGAAAGTGTTGAGACAAACTGAAATGGCAGAATTGACGCGGTATCATCTGAACGACGTTGCCCTAAAAAACGGCAAGGACGGTGCGAACACGTGGATCGTGATTCATGATATGGTGTACGATGTCACAAAGTACAAAGACGAGGTGTGAGAAACGAGTGATCAAACGTCAAGTGAAAATTCGTAATTATATCATTGCGCAGGGTTATGACTTCGATTATTTTCTGTTCTGGCTTTCCTATTCGGCCTTTTTTCTTTTCTCTTCGAAATCAAGTTACTCTGTAATCATTTTTTGTTTATATCCTGTAATTTTGAATGCACAATGACCTTTATTGAAATTTCCATTTAAATGGTAACGCTTGTCGGTAATGGGAGTCCAAGATACACAATTTAAACTGAAGTTTAATGGACAATTGAAATTGATTTCAGCATCCCGGTGGTTTCGAGTTGATCGACGAGTATGCGGGCCAAGATGCAACGTCCGGTTTCGACGATTTTGGTCATTCATCGGAAGCAAAAAAAATGCTGAAAGACTTCCTTATTGGAGAACTAGTGGATGTATGTCGATGATCCAAACACAAAAATCATAAACGAAGTTCCAACTGAGAAATCTCCTAACAATGGCAATTTATTTTTCGTAGGAGGACAAAAGAGCGAATAGGAAGAAGAAAAACGCGAGTACCGGTATCATTGCAGCTAAACAGAGAAGGTACGTACCAACGATTTAATTAAAAATAACCCCGAAATGAGATTTGTTAAGAACAGAAATTTTGCAATTAAATGATCTGTCCAACAGCTTTTTACGAAGACTATGCGGAAGCTGTGCATCGTGACATCTGAAACGGTACATTTAGTCGATGGTTAATTTATTGAATTTTTATTCACGTTTTCTTTTTTACTACCAGTAAACATACAGATCTAGTTACAAACTGTAGAGTAAGAATAGGGTAAGAATGCGTTATATAATGTGTATATATGTATACGTACAAGTTGGTATTTCTTTCTTAAAAAAGAGGGCCGTCACCTTAGGCTGCTATGTTTAAGCAGGGCGATGATCGTGTGGCGAAAATGTAATTCGCGATGCATTGGCAGCGTGCTGGATGTGCACGCGATTTGTAAGGATGATCGGTGCGGATTAATGCGAAAGAGCCGAAAGTCTGAATTCTTCGTAACACGCGAGTTAATTAATGGCTTCGCTTGTACTTGTTTCCGGCCTCTAATTTCAATTACGATCACATGACAATCGTCTAGAGATTCTAGAACGGCGATACCTTAATAATTAATTATTACTAGATTACCAATTTCCATCGAGCAATCCGTATTGCCAATTATATATGGTAATTAAGACGAATGTTTCCAGTATGAGTGTACGTAAACAGGGAAAGAAATGGCGAGAAATAGGACGCGCGGATAACAATTAAAAATCATTTATCAACCACTGATAATTCAAGATATAAATCTGTCACTGATTTTTCAACGAATCGTGAATTGATATCAGATATCTAATCTGGATAACAATCGATCTTGAATTAAAGTCATTTTCATTATCCCGAGCGAGTTATCTATGTAAAAAATAGACAACACAGTTCGAGCGTTTCCCGATCGGACTAAATTGTGTCCTCTATCGTTAAAAATTAGCGCACACTGTCGTTAAAAAGTGCACCGTAGAACACGTTATTACCTCGAAGCAATTGAGATCGACGAGAAAATGAGAGCAAGTGAAGATTTGTAAATGTTCGAATTACTGGAAATACTACCACAGCGTTATCCGTTATCTGGCTTTTTCTCCTAATGACCTAGATCTTTATAGCAATGCCAAAACTTTTGAGCAGTAGCGCACGTCGTCCGATACGAGTAAGAGAGATTTCGTATTGTAAGTGTTTCGTTTGTGTTCACGAGATGATCCTCGACAGAGACGAGCCAGCCAATCGAACAAGATCCTTTCGAAACGAATTCAAATCCATCCTCCCATAATCTGGCCAGTGGCTTTCGACTTTCCCCTCAGTTTCGTGGTAGCAACCGGTACATTGTCTTCGTGGGGCGCAGGTTTCGCCGCAGCTTCTTTTTTCTTCTTTTTTTCCTCTTCTTCCTTCTTCTTCTTCTCTTCTTCCTCCTTCTTCTTCTTCTCTTCGTCATCGGTTTTCTTGTCGTCCGGCTTCTTGTCGTCAGGTTTCTTGTCATCCGGTTTCTTGTCGTCCGGTTTCTTGTCGTCCGGTTTCTTGTCCTCTGGCTTCTTCTCCTCCGGCTTCTTCTCCTCGGGCTTTTTGTTCTCCGGCTTCTTCTCCTCCGGCTTCTTCTCCACTGGCTTTTTCTTATCGTCCTCTTTCTTCGGCTGACTCCCGGTAGACGCGGATTTGCTCGCGACGTCCTCTCGGGGGTCTTCGGGGATCGGCGATGGGACTCTGACTTCCGGTTTACCCTCCGACGACAGCGTCTTGTCGGGGGGCTTGTCCTTGTCTTTGTCCTTATCCTTGTCTTTGTCTTTGTCGATGCTACTCGCGCTGAGGGACTTGAGCACGCTCTTCCGAAGCATAGGAGTCATGCGGGGCGGATCCGATTCACCTACGCGGATGCTGACCTTGGTGCTTCCGGTCCCCTCCGGTGCTTCTTCGGCGGTCTCCCCTGAAAACGGTCCGATGAAATTCATTACCGACCGACATCGATAGTTCTCATCGGAACCGTAGGCTACGTTTCGTCAAACATTCAGCTTACCTTCTTCCTCCTCGATCTTAGCTCTGCGCATCATGAACTTCGCGTAGGCGATCCTGGTGGTCGGCGTGACCTCCGACAAGTTTGGATTGTAATCGATCAGACGGTTCGGATCCAGCGACGCTAGGTCTGGGTTCACGGCCTGGAGACGGCGAATGCTTCGACGCGATGCCTTCATGCTGGCCTCGGTCGTCGAACCGATCGGATCTCTGGCGATGGTGTTCTTGCGTACCATGGCGTTCCAGTCCTTCTTCTTGCCGCTGCTCGCCTTGCGGCCGATCGCCTTCGCGATTTGACTGAACACGTCCTTTGGTTCCTTCTCGTTGGCGATCACCGCGTTCACTATACCCTCGACTATGCCGATCTGGAAGTCCGTCTGAAGACGGCGCTCCATCACCCGGCCCTTTTTACCGGACACTGACGAAATGCTAACATTAACGTCGACAGCAAGCTAAGATCGTCGCGCTACGAAATGTTGAACACTTACGCGCTGCATCCTGCTTGTCGAGGAAAGGCGTCCTCATTCCATTCTGCCGCAGGATGTCGATCAGCTCGTATCTCAGCGTAGAGATGTCCTGTCGGATTTCCATAACGTCGTCCTCCGTGATACCAAAGTCGTCCCTTTTCCTTTGTTCGGCGGTCACGTAGCGTCGGATCAGCAACCTCATCACCGATTCGTGTCTCGCCAACGCCTTCTCCCTTGACTTTTTCTGTCGGTTATGTCAAAAGAAGCGCCTTCTTTTCGCATCAGTGAATTTATTTTTTTACTTATCGATTAATTGATTCGTCGCAAGCATTGTTTAGATATAAACGAATGTACGTACGATCAAAGACCTCGTCTTCTCGCCGGCTTTCCCACACGTAAACAGCTTGTTGAACGATTTCGCCGTCGGTACCATGTTGAAAGGAGGTGGCACCGTGTCCCCATCTTCGAAATAGCTCATCCAAAGGTGGCTCCTGGCGAACTTCCATTCCGTGTCGGCTCGTTCCTATGTATCCCGTAATTCGTATATTTATTCGTATCGGTTGTATAACTATTGAACCATCGAATAATTTATCCGCCTACGCAACAGATTGCTTCGGTTTCTCGACGCTGGTGAAACGATATCTTTGCTAGACCCGGACAGATTTTCAAACTCCGGTCGCGGATATCTAATCTATTTCTACATAAATCATTTATCAATCTTCTGCAAATTATGCCAATCGTTTGATAGGAGAGAAATTGGACCCAATTAAAAATTTAAGATTGGATCAAATCTCTGCTTAAATTCTTCCTTATTGATCCGGCCAAATGAAATCTTATCTAAAGATCGTGATCGAGTTGAAAGATATTGGCGTACCGAGATAATTTGATAGGAATTCGACATCATAGCGATCAGCATGTTCAACAAAACTATTACGTTGATCACCGAGTAGGAGCCGAACATCAGCAACGCCCAAAATCTTGTGAAGCTCTTGATTCCTGTTAGATCGAAGGACATCAGGTCTACCATACCGAAGCTGGCCCAGAACAGCGACTGCGAAGTCTCAAACAAGCTGGAATTATCGTCACCGATAGAATTCATTGGCAATTATAGAAACAATGATAAAGCGAGCATTGCGACGGGGAAGTCGTACTTAGCGAAGCGTCTCCAAATCGAGCAAGCCTTCTCCTGATTGTCGAAATCCGGCAGATCCGGAAAGTCCTTCATATGATAGCACTTCATCTTCTCCAGGTCCGCGTAGTACCACATCAGTTGGTTCATTCCTGAAGAAGAGATCGAGCTTCGAGCATCTTCGAAAGCGATCGAGCCGGTCGCGTTCGAGTTTTATCGACGAATTAGATGAATCACGATGCTTACCGCAGCCGAAGGCGATCAGCACCAGGGTGTAGATGAAGAAGAACTTGATAATGTCTATTATCATTCTTCCCAGAGAAATTTGGAGTGGTCCGAGGTGAGGGTTCACGCTGAATATATGGACGAGCTTCAAAAAGCTGCGGGCAACGTATTCATTCGTTTACTTTGATTGTTACAGAGATCCGCCGCGTAACGTCAAGCAACAAAATCAAGCGATTCGAACTTTTTAAAAAACGATTCTGCGCTAACTACGACGAGACGATTACCTGAAGATCATTCCGGCGGCGAAAGCTCCCTCGGAGAGCAGCATGGGGTCGAACGCGTCCCATTGATCTCTGGGGTACCATGGATCTACGCCGCTCCAATATTCCCTCTGTCCAAGAAAATACGTTTCGCCACTGTTTCGTTAAAACTACGAATACACCGCATAGGTGACGGATACGCACTTGCACCACGATAAATGCCGTGAGCCTCAGCATCACCCATATCACGTAGAACACGTTCTGCACAAAGTCCACGATGTTCCAAAGATCCGATATGTACTCCAGCAACCCGTCCGACCACAACGATCTCATTTCTCCCAAGACTAAACCTAAAACGTTCAACCTCGTTTTACCTATGCAGCCACGGTAACACAGCTGGGAGTAATAATTGGACTGCGGATTGTTATGCAATTATGAGAAAACTGTGCAGCTGAAACTTAGAATAGCGACCAAATTGAAAGAAATTTTAAGAAAAATTCAACGCTGCGTCGACGGCCGCGCGATAGGTGGAACAAAGCAAGCAAAAAGAGACGAGGAAAATTGTTTATTGGACTGGGAGAAAGGAAAACGGAAGAATCGTTTCCCGTTGAAGCTGTTTAGTCGGAGCTGTTTACTGATTACGTAGATGATGACACCGCTCTCGACGAAACCAGGGATGCAGCCGCGTTCCCGTCTCTTCCATCCGGCTAGGATCTCGCGCATCCACGCGTTCCCGAACAATTCGATTACCAGGTACTCGATGCGTTGCGATGCCATTCCGAGCAGCACTGTCGGAGAAAATTTTCATCGATTCGCATCTTGTTGCACGTTATAACAAGATTATTTAACGGTTAATCGGTTTATCGATAAAGTTTCCAGGGGAAATCCTGCGAACAGTTCCATGGAGATGATTATCCTACGGGTGTCCGGAAATCTTTACGAACTTCGCGAACGTTTCTACGAGAAGATTCGCGTGTTCTGTAGCGATTGAATTCGGCGAATAGAGTTCAAGATCGAACGGTTCGTCGACGCGTCTCTGTCGCCGGATTTCCCCGAGGACGAGGCGACTTCGCTCTGGAATAGCTTACTGAGGAAGAACGCGTAGGAGGACGAGTGACAGATAAACTTGACGAACGGCTTCTTCATGAACTGGCCCATCGGCGAGGTCGGCGAGACCATGTAGATCGAGCTGTACACCGGAAACATGGCTCCCAGTTTTCCAACCTCGATCAACTGTCCGACCATGCTCTTGCGCCTGAATCCCGGCAGCCCGTCGTACCAAATCGCGGCCAACAGTTGCTGAACGTTCGGATGGGCGACGAACTGTTGCAGATCAGCGATCGAAAATACCGTGACCGGATTTAAAACGTCTCGTAGATCTCGAACGAGATTCCCCTAGATTCCGGGCAGAGCCGCGACCCTGCCAACGCTCGAACGGAGTCTTACCTGCTTCTGCTTGTATTTGATCGCGAGCTTGAGCCGATCCAGCGTCTGTCGTTCCCCAGGCTCCCAGTTCTCGCCGGTGGGATTATAATTCAGCATTACCTCCAATTCCAGGGACGTGCGCGCGTGATCGAGCAACGACGTGGCGAACGTCTGCGTCTGCTCTCGCATCTCCTGCGAACAAACAAGTTCCGATGAAGTTCGCGGCCGATCCTCGAGCCTTCGAGCCGCTCGAATTTTCCGTGAAGGAATTTCGGGGGACGACAGATAGCGGTGCCAACTCACGTTGTACTCGAAACGGAATTCCTGTTCCATTTTGCTGAGCCGGCGGAGCTCCCAGGAAAGCTCGAACGCCGTCAAAAGTGGGTCCCGGGAGGACAGGGCGATCAGAGACGGCGAGGTGAGGGCCCGGTACGCGTTTATGCGAGCCTGCGAGTGCCTCAGAGAGTCCTGCTCGCTGGATGTAACGCACTCGTCGCAGCCGCATCTGCCGATAAGATAAACAGACGCTACTGGACGTGTTCGATCATCTTCGTCGACCCGCTCGTCTTCTCACCGCCGTGGATCTCGCCCGTCGGCGTGGCACGTTTCGACGCGAGCACGTGCCAACTCATTTTGAATAACATAATTAGCAACGCTAATCGCATAACCGGGTTAGACGCGTCAGACCGAGTATTGACACGAAGCCAGATAACTCGACATAACCGGCCGACTTCGATTTATGATTCGCGGCTTAACACCATTTTAGACAACCGCTCTCCGCTGGTCTACGCTCGATAATACGCGCCGCTTAATGTCACGGCGACTATTATTGGGTCAGTGACAACGAATGATTCGCCTCGATCGACGAGCCGCGTAATCTTTCTACCAACGCGACCAATTCTTCGGAAGATATTCTTTCGTTTGGAATACCTGGCATCGTGCGGGGTAGGCAGGGTCGCGCCACGGTCTAGCAAGATCTTCAAAATCTCGTAGTTGTTCTTGTGCGCGGCCAAGATCAACGGTGTTATGTCGGGGGTGAAGTTGGACGACGATCTGTCGACGGCTTCCCAGCTCTGAAACAGAAGCAACCCTCTGAGGCGGCCCGCGAACGTTTCCCGAATCCTCGAAAGAAATCCTGCGACGACTCCCTCTCGCGCGAGAATCGACCGGAGACAACACAGGGAGACCGGCTTTCGGATTTCCGAAGGGGAGGAAACGTTCTAATTGCAAGGCCAGGGTGAACCTGTTGAACTCACGTAAGGCTGGCCCGGCGTGTGTGTCCTCTCCTCCCATTCCAACAGGATCTCCACGGCCTCCACGTACTCCTCCTTTATGGCGTGCAAGAGCGAATCCTGTAGGAAGAGAGACCGAGAAATTATGTCCGGCGTGTGCGGCGCTTTTAAACGCGCGCGCTCGGTCCCAGCGGTGAACGAGTATACACTTTATCGAGTGGCCACGTTCCACGGGACGCTGCAGCCCGCAGCTCTCGGCTCGTAAAATATACAAGAAAGCAGCCCCTTTTGTTTATCGTTCCTGCCGCGAGAACGGAAGCTAACAAAATAATTCGCCGAGCGAGCGCGACCCGACCTTAAAGTCTACCTAAAACACTGTAATCGAACGGCGTCACCTTCACTTGGATCCCCAACTCTAGGAGCAGCTTGATCAGCTCGATGTTCTCGTTCTCGATCGCAGCGATCAGCGCCGATCTGTTCAGAGGATCCACGCAGTCGATGTTGAGGATCTCCGGGTGGCCCTTGTTCTCTTCCAGCAACCTGTTCAACACAATTCCGTTTGGCTACCGGTCGAAGCTGATCCTCGGCAAACAGAGTTGCATCGCGCGCAGATCGAAAGGAGAGGACGCTTCAATTTGTTCCTCGAGGAATTCGCGATGACGAATGTCGCGAGATCGAGGGAAGCAAAGGCGAGGACCGAAGGGAGGTGGAGTTCGGCTCGGGCTGGGCGGAAAAGGACTCCGCGGCCTTCGCGGATCGCGCGAGAAACTCCGTCGACGAATTTATCATTCCGCGGTGGCTGGTCGGAATGGTCGGATTACCTTTTGACAGTGGCACAATCACCTCGTTCCGCGCTGAGCAGGAAGTGCTTCTCAACTGGGCCAAGAGCGTAGTCCGCGGCCTGCTGCGGTAACGACTGCTCCGACGACGCTCTCGCCTCGTTCGCGAGCAGATTTTGCTGGGACTCGGACGGATTCATGCTTCCCTTTTCGGCGGGATCCTAGCGGCGGGACCAAGACAATGCCGGGCTGGCTTGGTTCATCGATCCCGGATACACCTACGCATGCAGAACGCGAGTGATCCTCGGCGGTCGTCGAGCACCGGGCGGAGCAGCCGGAGCGGCAGAACGCGTGGGACGACCGCTAATCCTCCGCCATTATTTCGACCGGCGTTTTCGCTCGCGATGAAGATACTCCGAATCTGAATGCAGTTTTTAACCCTCCCCTCCGCGTACCGGAAACTGGGTCGCCGCGACCCAGTACCATTGTCTCCACGACCGACAATAGCATTGTTTTAATTTTCGGTTCGAGAAGTCCGACGATTAATCGAATAACAACGGAAACGGCAAACGACGCGCGCTGCCCTGGCTCCAAGACAAAGCCGTGGATTCTTTCGCGATCTTTTATCGAAACGACCGGTGTATGTTTTATCAAAATCTATTAGGATCGTCTAGCTCGCATTTACGATTCGCTGTAAAACTACCTGTAAAAATGTCTCGCGCGGTTCCAAGGAGATAAAACAGCTCGGGGCGCAGCATTTCAAATTTTATCTGCAGAAAAAAAAAGAAATAATGCAGCCGTCGGTTCGTGTATTTTTGTCGCACGGCAAACGGTTCGCGGAATCGTTTAAAATATTCAACTCGCGGAGCAAACGCGTTTTTTGTTTTTCGAAAAACAATGGCACGGTTTATTAATCGAAAGGACGAACGAAACGCGGCGTTGAGAGGATCGGGGCCAAGCCGAGTGATTTTTTTGAAGTGAAACGGATTGCCATTTCGGCGGCGAAATTTTCGCGATATACCGTTGGATGGTGCGTTGCACCGCCTACGTTTAAATCGTCCCGTGGGTCGGTGGATTTCCTCGCTAGGATCCCGAGATAATCTTGTGAGCGGGGTCGCGCCGCGTCTATCGATTGTCCCGTATCGGCCAGAACGAAATCCGTCCGACGACATGAACGGCTACTTAATTGGAACACCACCGATCGACACGGTCGCGCCGACGAGCGTTACCTACTTTTTCCAGGCGAAAAGAACGCGGGTCTCCGCGCGCCACCGTTTACGCGGAACGAACTTCGATTCGCAGACGGGTGCATAAAAATCGACGACGATCGCGAGAAATCCTGGGACAAAGAAAACTTTTGCTGCGGACCTTTCGCGCACGGTTTCCGCTATCGATCGGTTTCCGACGAGCCGAGCATTACCTTGAAATTTCGTTCGGAACCGCCAGCGCAAACAATTTTACTCGGTCCGGTAGCTTGCCCGGTAACCGCGTTCCCCAAAGCGTTAACGCGTCGCGGTCGCGCACCGTGGCGTACTTTCCGATGTTCGGATCACGGTTTACGTGAAATCCGTCGAACTCGATTAAACGGACCGCGTCGAAATTCGAGTCACCGTGTTGCTCGACACCGGCCGGTCAAGAGTCCGCTCTTTTTCGCGACAACAGAAATAGGGACGGTGGATTACCGCTTTCGCGTGTTTCTCGCTAAATCGTAGGCAATCGTCGCGCGAAAGGGTCAAATGCTGCCGATCACCTTACCGCGCGGTGCTTCGATTTGCCCTGAATTATTCGGCGGTATCTTTGGACCCGGTACTCCGCGAGATTTTGTTCTGTTCGAGATTGTTAACGAAGAGATAAACTAATCGGAGTCCGACGGAAACCGTGTCGCGATCTATGCGACGGTATGAGCGAGGGTGAAAACGAACGGTGCTTTACGCGGGCGAGAGCGATCGCGTAAAAATTGGGGCGTACTGCTCGTCGGAGTGGAGTACCTTCTAGAGTACCTAGAGTACCTTCTTGGCAGCAGGTGTCGGTTAATGGTGGCCCATGGCAGCGATGATGAGGTCGCAGTGGTGTCGGCGAACGTCGTCAAGCTGTAGCTAGGCCGCGCGAACGATACCGAATAAAGAGAAAGCCGTGCGTTCACCAGCTCTAGATAGTTCAGGGAAGCCTTAGCACCGTCGGTCAGCCGGGGCATGGATTAGGCACAAACACGTGGGTCGCATCGGAACGTGCCGAAGAGTGCGGCCAGTCGCGGCCCGATATCACATTGCGCATCCACGTGCACGAGACCCGATCGACGGAGGAGACCTATCGGAGGATCCGAAACGGGATCGAACCGGAATCAGCACCGATCGTTCGCACTCCGACGGAGTGTCATGTCCGACGGCTGTCCTGCTTGACGCGCGCGTTTTCGAACAAAATCCCAAATGGGTGTTTGGAAACGCACCGAGAGCCGGAGGACACGATTTTCTCGGATATTTTCTATCGAAAGACGGCTATGCTTTTCTTGTTTCTCGAGCGCGAAATCCTGAACTACCTGGTTCAGATACGCTGCAAGATAAACAGCGAGCGCGTTACCAAACGAGGGCGATTCGGAAGAGCGACGTAGCTTCGATCGTCTGACCAAAAACAGAGAGAGAGAGAGAGAGAGAAGGGACAAAGAGGACTTTCTGTTTCCTCGGCGTTCTCTCCCGAGGATCCGGTTAACGAGTCGCGGCCACGAAGAAAGCGAAAGATATCCAAGAGCATGGTTGACCGATCGTTCTTCTTCGTTTGTCCGCGTGGGTGTAAACACGTACAGCTTGTACCCCGATTTTTTGTTCGTCAGTCGGCCAGCTATTTGGGGCAGCATTTAGAGGGGTTGTGTCGTACGTGCTCGGACCGCGGGATAGTTTCGGACAGAATTGAGAGAAATGACACGGTTATGGTCGGGGCGAGACGGGGACGTAGCCGGGGACCTCGTTTCTTTTAATTTTCGATGGCCGCGGAGTGCCGGCTCGTGTAGAGAGCGCGCCGGGCCGTCCGGAGGACGCCGACGGAGCCAAAGATCCTCCGTGTTTCCACGCCTTGGTCACCTTCGTCTTTGTTGACGACGAGGCTTTTCACATTTTTAAACCGTCCCCGAGAATTTTCAACGCTTCGTCGCGACTTCGTTTTCATGGTAATACGCGTAGAGCGAACGGAAGCCGATTAAGATGTATGAGATGGGTCCGAGCCATGCGAAGGTGACAGCCACGGATAATGACCGACTTTCCGACCGGATGCGACAAACGAACAAACGAAAGAGAAATAACGCTGCCCCGGTGAATCCGGCGGATGAAATAAATCCGTAAGAAAAATGTCTGTGAAAGATTAGAGCGTTGCTGCGCGAATTCGAAGGGCGCACCGTGAAGCGGTCGAAGGGACATAAATTCTGATCTGTATCGGCCGGAAAGGGAGTCGGTGTCGCGCGGGGCGGGGCGGGGAGGAGGTGGTTAAAGCGTGCAGAGAGAGAAGAACCACGTTCGTTTTCCAGCCACTTTTTTTTCCTTTAATGTATACGCGTGTATTAAATTTACATTCACTTTAAGAACGACGTTTAAGGTTACAGACAATGCGTATTACCGTAATTCTAATTCCTATCGTAATTGGTGGGTGTCGAAGAGAAAAATGGCTGAGTCCGTCGCGACCTTACGGAGGTTCGAGTCCTCTAATTAATCAATGAATAAGCAGCTTTTTTTTGTTGCGGAGAATTGCTTGCGAAACGAGAAAAGCGGACGTCCAATAGGTTCTAACACTTTGCCAAGCGTGCACACACATTTGTCGACGCGAGAGTCGCCGTAGAACAGACTCAGCCGCGATTCCCCGCGGATCCGCCAATTGCAAAATGGAAGAGAACGGCGAACGCGCGCCGTTTTTCGACAAATCACGACACAGTTTCCCGGAGCGACACAGCGAGAACGATCCCTCGCAAAGCGAGTCGGTTCGCGGGATCGTGGTCGGCGTCGAAGCCGTTTAACGATTAAATCTTTATATGTACATTGAATACGCGGTGGAGCAGGTGGATGCACATTAAGGTACCCGAACGAAATACCTTCGGAGCAACGTTATTCGTCGGCGATTCCGCGCGGCGCTGTCTCGAGCCCCTCGAAAATAATTCGAACGTTTTTCACGCGCATCGTTTCCTTTCCGTCGGACGATCGCGCTTCGAAACGAGCGACGGCAAAATCAAGATTACATTCTTTGCAGCTACCGATACACGTGTATGTACAATCGCGCGCCCGAGTAATTGTTCGGCGAAGAGAGCGATCGTTCCGATGGTTCGCCGGAGATCCCGGACGTGTACGTCGCCGAGGCGATTCTGCGGCGCGGAGGCGACGGAGCAAATCAGATTGCAAGGGGCACTATCGGTACGCAAATGAGGCTGACCTCGGCGAGCGGATCGCGTTTCTAATTGAATGAATAAAGAGAATGGCCGCGCGTCGGTGGGCGTCGCGGAGGCGAGATCGAATTAGACGGAGAATGGAAGCGACCGCGACGATGGATCCGAATCGTAAACGAATCTTCGGATCGGCCGATCGAATAACGTTGCCGGTGAAAATTCGCGGGGGTCGAGTGCGACGAGGTGTCCCGGACGCGTCGTTGCCCGACGGAGTCGCCGACGATGTTCGCGATGGATCGTTTCCGGTTTGCCGACGGTTGCCTCCTTTACTCGTGCTTCGAGCCGGCACGATCCTCGAGAAAGTCCAGCGCGTTTCTGTGCTCGGCGTCGACGTTGGCTAGCACGTCGCACAGACGGAGTAGCCTCGCCTCGAACGGGTGCAGGCTGCTCTTCGTCTCCTCGTTCAGCTCCAAGTCCGAGCACATCGTGGTCACGTCGACCTCCAGAGGATAGATCTGCGGCGAGTTCCGGCCGAATCTGTCGAACAAGAACGTTCGCAGCAGGTCGGAATCGGAAGGGGACAGGCTGGGAGACCGATCGGTTTCGCGCGATCGTTCTACGACGAGCATCGATTTTCACTTTCCGCGATCTCTGGCTACGCGCCTCGTCCGACTACGTAGACGGTCGAGTCACTCGTCCGACGGCGCGAACTCGCGCGACGCTACTTGTCCGATCGCACACCGGCCCGAGCTACTTGTCCGACCATAGACTGCCCCGCCCTACTTTCCCCGACCAGAGAACGCAGCATCGCGTTGGTTCCTGTACTAAAATAGCGCATTGCCAAAATTTCTTCGTCGAAACATAGATCCTCTCGTGTGTAATCGACGATCGTGCCGACCTGTTCGTCGAATCGTAAACCGTTAATCTAGGGTTATCTGATGCAACCGAACCGGTGATAGACCGCCTTAATCTCTTTGACTAACCGTAGAGTAGCCTAACCTAGGTAATCTAGTTGTTCGATTGTGGGGCTGCCTAATCTACTTGGCACTCCATACGCTCTCCGATTCACTTGCCTACTCACAGTTTGCCGATCCAGTTGTCGAACCAAGCCCGATCGGTCTCCGTTCCAACACGTTCCATTTATCCGAGCCGCATCGCGAGCTACGCGATTTCGTATTCGTTTTTCTTTTTTAACCACGCGAGATAGGGGTACACTCACCTGATGAAATTCAGGTCGTTCCTTCTGAGCTTGTAGTCCCTGTCGCCGGTCACGGCCATCTTCGAGTCGGACCGACCGAACCTGATCACGATGTCCGGCGACTTCCAGCGAGGATATCTGTTCACCGGCGAGCCTCCGTCGCCCTCGTCGCCGAGAACGTTCTCGCCGTGGCTGTCCGGATCGCTGCGACCGAATCTGATGAACGACGAGCCTTTGTTGCTCCGTCGCTCCTTCGAGTCGGCGTCTTCCGCGCGGCTGTCCACGCTGTGCCTTTTCAGCACGTACTCGAAGTCGCTGGGGACGTTCTTGAAGATCCTCAGGTTCCCCTCGGCCTTCAACGGGGTCAGTATCGAGGAGGAGACCAGCAAGCAGTTGCAGAGGAACGGCAGCACGTACAGCGACGACAGCATGGTGTCTGTTGGCAATCGTAAATGCCCGATCGATTTCCGAATCATTGAAACGGATCCACGGTGCGACGAATGTTTAGTCGCATCGCGGAAGAAAGCTTGAGGAAGGGTAAGCGCGACGATGAACTAATTCGAGAAGGCGCGACGACGATAAAGAAATCGTTGCGCCGTTCACGTAACCCGATGCACAACCGGAGCGACATCGTTATTACGTTAGTCGCGAGAATGCAAAAAGCCTTCCATTCAACCGGGAATACAATGGCCGAGCAGTTGTCGAGATCCAAAGTATCGTAATCGAACAATGACCCACCCAACACCCCCCTGGGCACGTTCGAAGCTGCTTCCCCCGGTCTAGTTTTCGTTCGATGTTTATCCACCGAGAGTGGATAAAGGGAGAGAAGATCTATCCGGGGCTCGGAAGTTATATCGGTGCTTGATCTAGAAACGAAACGGTGTCCGTCTTTTTGTTACCGCCTCGGAAGGAGAACAATGCAAACACACCTGTTGTACCTCCGCGAAACGTCGCTGCGATTTTCTTCTCGACGGCTCGAGGAGTTACTAACGACTTCTTGGAAAGTCTTCCTCGACTGTTAAATACCTTGAAATCAAACGCTTCCTTCTACTTTATTATCACCATCGTTCGTCGTTTAATGCAACCAAATTTCTTTTCATAATCTAGACGAACAATCGAAACGCGAGCTCGAATAATCCCGGCTCGTAAAATAATAGACGATAAAAGGATAGAATCGATCGCGCGACCCACGTAGCCGGATGACGCCGGATGGTTTTCTTGGCGATAGCCGAAGGTTAGGCGCACCGAAGGACCTGAATGCGAGAAGCAGCGGGATTATCGGGCTGCAGCCGAGGGACACGGTCCGCCCCGCGATAAATAATATCGGTCTGTTATTAGTTGTCTTAACAGGATGTTTAGTAATACCCCGTTATACCGAGCAAGATTAATATACGTTGCCTTGCGTTACTTTAATGAACCGACGAGCGCGGCGGGTCACCCTTCATAACGGCGACGTCGCCTGCAAACTTGCCCACCTACGTTTCCGTTAAAAAGCCGCACGTTTACGACCGGCCCCCGGCAAAAACGCGTTAATGGCCCGAGAATAGACTATGAACGGTCGAGCTACGACGCGGCTCGTTATCATTATTTATTTAAGTCGCGGAACGTCCTCTTAAGAACGAGCTGGTCGCGAACGGAGGGAAAGAAATTTGATGGATGGAACCGCGATGCTGCTCGCGCGCTACGGAGACAAATACGGAAGCGGAACGCGAAAAACCCAACAAGAACGAAGACAAACGATTGATTTCTCTCGAGAGGATGGCGCGTGTCTTTTCACTTTGTCGGGGCGTATGTAAATGTCTCGACGAATTCGTCCGGCGACGGTTGCGACCGTAATTCCGCGGGCGTGTCGCGCGCCGTATGCCATTCACGCGATTAGGATGAAAAATTGACTTGGGGAAAAAAAATTGTGCCGCGACGACGCCCTCGGCTATCTCTCCCGGCGTCTCGATAGCAATTCCTTCGGACAAAGTTGCGAAAAAGGGTAGAGCAGGCGACGCGACGCGAAGTTTCGCCGAGAATTTTAAATATTTCCCGGAGACGAAACGCGCGCGGAAAGATCGGCCCGCGGGGACTACTTTGCGGAGAACGAAACGCGATTAATTCCGATACGGGAACGGGAATACACGGTCGCGCGAATTCGTACAAAGGCGAAAGGAATTGCCGGGCCACGGAAACGATTTCGCGTTTATCGAACAGGCGATCGAATGAAATTCGGCCGCACGAATGCCAGAACCGTCGCGTCGGGCCGCTGCAAAATTTCCAGTTTCAACCCGCGATTTTCCTCGATTTTCATTGCAGCAACGACCAAATTGATTCACACGTTCGTTGCGCGGATGCTGCGCGTTCGAAAGAATCGCTCTCCGAGACGACGAGCTGCTTTCGAACACTAGTTTTCCGGATCGACGATTCCAAATGTCGATTTTACGGACAGATTCGATGCTCGACTTCGCAATATAACGAGCAATTTAATATCTCGCAACGTTGACCGATTTTTAGCGACGATGTGTCAACGGCGATCTAAACTATTGATATTTGAACGTCTGTCCTATCGCCGCGCAGAGGAATCATTTTCACGTCTATGACAATTATTTTCTGCCGCGAGTGATCGTAGATGATCCCGTAAAAATCAATTCGGGAAACAAACCGCACTGCTTTTCTTTCCTCTCGATGTCACTGCGCCGATTTCGAACACGAAGGAACACATGCGACACGATTAGAAAATAGTAGAATCGAGGCATTAAAAAGAGTTGTAAATACACACTCGATATCTCGCGGAACGCGATCGCCGTACGAACACTCGAAGTCTGTGTACCCAATTATAAAAGCAAACGAAACTCCGGAGATCGGTACATAAAAAAAAGAAAACAAAAAAAATGTACAAGGCAGAGAAGAAAGATGTAGAAACGGTCGCAACAACAATGAAAATCGAATGCACAAATACGTCGGGAACGCAGTCACCATATTGAAAACGTTCGGGGTGACTGTGTGCTCAGTGGCGAGAGCAAACGAACCTTCGAATTGATAGAAAACAAAAAGGAGTTAAGAGATGGTGGAATGCGAAATGTATCGAAAAAACGTTCATGAAAAAAAAGAAAAAGGGAGGAAACGCGGTATCTCGCGAAGCACTCGCGTCAACTTACGGTCGGGGGGCGAGTGCAGCGTAAAATATAAGCAAATGGAACTCGAAATGCGAGAGAGTCGTCGTTTTTATGCGCCTCTGTCTCTATACATTTTGACGGTGAATGTTAAAGGCTAACGTTTATTTCCAGCGACAATGGAAAAAGAGACGATTAACTTGCAAGGTGGAACAAGAAATGAAAATTCACAGCGAGGACGGGAAGATGAGTTTTTTCGAACGGTTCGCTGGACGTTGACGGTGAACAAACGAATAAATAATGAAGTTGGCGTAAAAGTGATGGAAAACTAAATTTGCAAGGCAGGGAAGGGACGCGAAGAAATTGCGAAGAAATTGCGGAGAAAAGAAAGATTGAAGGACGGACGAAAAACAGAAAGGAACACAGAAGACGTCGCGAGGAGGCACTCACCGTGTCGTAAGTGTTGGGGGTGCGTGTGGACGACTGGCCGGAGTGTGACCGGATCTGAAATTCTTCTCGCGGCTTTCGACGGAAAGAAGAGGTGCGAAAGAAGGAAGGACAGATACTATATCGCGCGTACGACGTCGCGGCGTCGACGACGCTTGCGGCCTGTTGCTGGTTGGAACGAGTGTGTCCGGGGTTAGAGATGACACCCTTTATATAGGGGCATCCTCGCCGCATCCCCGCATCCTCTCTGGCCCGCGAGACAGAGAAACGGGATAGCCTCACCTGAGTTATGATTGGCCGAGCGTACAACACGATACCTCTACATTATTTTGATTCAATTACACCACCGGCTACCGACCTACGTAATCCCCCCTTTATTATTTATGACCACCCCGGCGAATAATAATCATCATCGGCACGGAATCTAACGGACCTGCCGCGGCGTCTTTCGAGCCATCGGGCCGCCTTCGCAGGCTCCGACGACGATGACCACGACGATGACCACGACAGTTTCCTCCACGGTTGCCGCGCGAACGGTCCTCGTCGTTTCTTTACCATTTTTGTCTTTACCTTTCTTTCCTTTAAACGCTCCTGATCGTTGGCTGACCGACCGTTTTCGTATCCTTCGATCGACGAACAATTTCTTCATCGTCATCGATGGCCTCGAGGCTGGCTAAACGTGCACAAGATAACGCTTTAATTACGTTTATCGAAAAGACCAAAAGATTTCCAGGGATAAGGACAACACAGCGTCGAGGAAGTTAACATTCGGGGAACACTTTGGAGAAGGACGGATTTTAGATAAATATTAGCACACGGAAGCCGGCGCTGTTTGTTTTTAATCATTTGTGTTGTGTATTTATTTTTCATTTGTAACGCCCCCGACTCCGTTTATCACTACCATTTCCGTGAATTTCTGGCGGGGCGTTCCGACATCCTTGGCTGGATTAGCAGACAGCGGTGATTCGACGAGGCTCGTATCTTTGTAATCGTTGATGATACAGCGTGCTTTTCGAATAGATGGATCCGAATTCTCATCGATTTCCCTTAACGTCCCTTAATCCGAGCGAGATCGATAAAGTAAAAACTAGGACTAAATAGTCCAGCAGCCGTTCTGGTTCGTATCTGGTCACTTGTGATCGAAATCGAAGTCTGGTTCTTAGTCGAATAAAGTAGAAGATGCTCGTAGCGTATGAACGTTGCAAAATGTCTTCGAAACGAAATGATTGTATAGGAATAGGGATGGACGTATCCTGGGAAGAAATCAATGACAAGCGAATACGTACTTTCTTTGAAACGGTAGCTTAATTGATTTTTGCCTAGCGGACGTCAGAGCCTTGCCTTTCGAAAATCCTGAACCACCCTGTACAGTCTTTCGTGAATGGGGAACGAGGTGCAACAGGTAGAGGGACTTGTTTTCTGGGGTTGAATCTGGGTCACCCGTTTTCCATTGCGAGGCAACTATCGCGGCACAGGTGCGATGATTTCGTTCGCCATTTTTTGTTACAATGTATTCGGACACCATTTCGAACATTCAGAATTAGAAATCTTAGTTTAGATTCGCCTTCTCAGTTTTCTCAGTTTTTCATTTGTAACGCTCGTATAATCGACGTGCCAAGATATCCTAATCAGCGAACAAATGAAATAGAACAATTTTTCTCTTCACCTCAGTATCGAATATTATTCGCGCGTAGTCTCATCTCATCTCTCTCTCCCTCTCTATCTCCGTTCGCAGTGGGTATTGTTCTCTCAATAAAAAAGCCCGGAAGTCGTTCGTCACCCTATTTCACGTGCTCCCTAACAACGAGTAGGCGGAAAGCAAAATTTGTCGGATAAGCTATGCGAAAATGAAACGCGCGGAATGTAACGAGGAATTTTTTCAGCGTTCCTGAGAAACCACGGTATTAAAAAAAAAACCGTATATTTGTACCTCAATTCGGACACAATGGGGTCCGACCCTAATTCAAAGTGGTATTGCGCAATGCGCGACAAGATTCATTAACGCGCGTCAGGTGAATTTTCTTCGCGCTTTCATTAGTAGTATGGCCTAATATCCGAGAAACGCATGACTTTCCGATGCCGAATTGTTTGAATATTTCATAAAGTGATTCGCATTCGATGAAACGCTTTAGCATAGCAGTCCAGGTCCGTGGCCAATTACATGCTCTTTATTTTGTAATAGTTGAGATTCTAAAGAGACGCTTTTGCGTACAGAATCTGCGAGGCGTCTTGGATGAATCCGGAATTATTCATTTTAAAAGCAATACAAAATTAGTCGCAGTTAATGCTAATCTTGTCAAAAACGAATAGTTTCCATAAACTGGTAAAGAGAACGTTAAAAAGCTCTGTAACTAAAATAGAGTGTAAACAGAATTGTTGATAGCTGGAATGGGCTTGATAAACGTAACAGGCACAGGCGCGACAGTGAAAATTGCCAAGATAAGAATAACGCCAGCCTATTCGTCGTCCAATGAATTTTCAAAGGGAAGCCTGACATTTAAACACTATTTTTGTTTGCACGATATTCGAAATACGTAATCGTGGTTCTTTCTGGATTGACTTTTATTCACGATGTCTCCGTTGTTCCCCGACACACGTCGGAGCATCGCACAAAAGTAGAACAATATAGTATACCTTATCTTGAAAAATGTTTGGTCTCCAGTAGTCGGCAACAAGCATTGTGTATGCTTTGTGTTCGCCGGAGCCGGACTGACATTCCTGAAAGTACATAATCCGGTGTTAAGCCGACGAACTGGCTCGGTGTGCCATAGACATCCTGCGATTTCGCAGGACATTCGAACCGTGATCCATGGATCTCTTTGCTATCCATCCCACTGTACGTGATCTTCAGGCTATAGTTTCGCAATTTATTTGTCATTCTTAAAATTAAAATTTCTTTGCCTTATTTTCAAACACAAGTTCATTTGAAAATTATAAGATTTGATAAAGTAGTAATCGGAAGAAAGAACAAAATTATTTGCGCTGAGTAAGGAACAGAAAGTCATTTAAAATAATTTATTTAAACATTCGTATCGTTTTGCTCGTGGAGATATTTCTTATCCGACGCATATAAGTATAACAGTGACTTACAGTGTAGCTGCTCAGACATTCGACTTAGCTATTCGTAAACACAAATGAAAATATGAAAAGCTTATTGCAAGCTTGTAAGACGACCAAGCACGGGCGAATAAAAATCATAGAACAGTATGGGTTATAAAATAAAGCTCGAACACAACGTTTCTGCAAAAGAGAGTTGTATTTACGTGTTCGGAAATTTTAGACTGGACGATAGGCGCTTCTTCTCAAGAAAAATATCAATAACAATAAGATCAAATGAAGAGTCGCTTGTCGTTTCTTCATATTAAAATATCCACGTGCACGAAGATTTCGCGGATAAACTATCATATGTACACGGAATGTCGGTGTTGCGCTGACAATGTAGTGAACATTTAAATGCAGCAATTTTTGTCTCATGTATCATTAAAAAAACAGAGATGGTTTCGTACATAGAAACATCGGTTTTTCTAAAGTTCTCTTCGTCAGGCTGTACGTGTAAAGGATACAAGGAAAACAATACCATCCAAAGCGTTAAAAATTTATAAAAGTGTTACCCTTAACATTTAAGAATACGAAATTTGTACTTCAGACATCGAAAGCAAACATTTTATTCAACTGAAGTTGTATGACCTAAATTATTTTTCTTGTACTCCGTGAAAGTACTTCTCGTTTTTCGTTTATAACGAATTACATAACAAAGGAGCCTGGCGACATAGAGAAAAAAAATAGGAAGACCGCGCTTCTGTCTTTGGACTACCCTTCTCTTTTCTTTCTCTTTAAATTAAATTCTAAATTAAACTGAACTGTTCGTGCAGAGTTCGGTGAAAATCCTCTTCTCTCGGTGTTTGTGTGAATGTCTTGAAGTTAAGCCTACGTAGGATCCTTCTTACAGACACTCATTTCAAATGAATTAGCTTACAAGCGTTACTCGTGCCTTACAAGCACCACACCCTCTATTACTATTACACTAGCACGCAACCACTTACAAAATAGTATCTGTAAATTGTTTTAAATTCAGTCTTTGTGAGTCTTCTTAAATATCTATTTCTTGTTTCATTTTCTTTTTCATATTCATTCTTTTTCTTTTGTTCGGAATACAAAAACTTTACACAAATAAGAATAACAATTCCGGTTATTTTCCATATCGTTGTTCGCATTTATTGTACTTCTCTAGCAGACACATGAAGTCCTTGGCTGATAAGTTATCGTGTACTGGTAACATGCTGAAAACGAGAAAGGAATAGCATTGAATGATTTATGGACGAATGTGAATCGATTAAGAAAACCCACGTAAAATTAATTAAACCCACCAAAATTCCGTAATTCGTGTTTGCCACGGTAAAGCTCCGTACGTAGAACAAAGGCGGCCATAGATTACTCCTAAATCAGGATCAGGTATTCCTCGGGAATTCAATTTCTCGTTAAGCAAATCAGCATCTATCTCGTCAGATTTAATTGTTCCTGTGAGGACTGCATCAGCCAAATTTTTTGTGAGTGTAACTATTTCTTCTTTCCCATCAAGAGGGCTTAACAGAGATACACGTATCTTCTGTTTAGGACCTACAAGTTAAAAATATTGATCATTCAGTGATATGTTATATTTTCGGCAGACTATATAAAATTGCATATTTACCAGTCACTCCATTTTGTGTGAATACTTTCTTCGGTTTACTCCAGCTAATATGATCCAATAAATCAGGTCTTCTCTTTGCAATTTCATGTTTTAGAAAATTACCATTTCTCACCAAGGAACCTGTAATAGATACATAAAATTATGTAAACTAAAAATTAGTTGGCAATTCTTGTGATTCTGTATTTGAATTTGAATAATAATATCTTATCCATAATCCAAGTGTTGTTAGATTATACATGCACCACACCAAGAGTTTAATCTGAATGATAACACATAGCATATGTGCGTATTCTATTTGTCCTTGATACTATATTGTGGAACACTTGTGTAACATTACATCGTTGAATTTCAGATAGAAAATAATCATGTTAAAAATTCAAAAGTAGCATGAAATATATAAATATAGTTAGCCACGTGTAACACATAACATCATCTTTATTGCTATTAGATAATGTGGTGATCTCTGACATGATATCTACATGTTTAAACTTATTTATATCTATAGTTTCTTGTGAGAGAAATGAGTAATGTTGAATTAAATAAGTTAAATAATATTATAATATTTACACAGATAACAAGTTAGCACAACTTCATAGAAAATAATAGTAGAACGTATATGTTTTGAGATGCGAAAAGATCAAACAGATAATCATTTTTATTGAAACAAACACATATTCAAGAAACTATATGAATCAGTACTTTAAATATACTTATAATCAGGAAACTCAAAGTATTGATTTGCTTAAAAAAAATTCAAAATTATATTAACAATGAATATACATAGAACATCCAATGAGAACTCTCCACATCTTCATTTGGAGTTCTTCAAACATATCTTAACCCAATGGCCTTAGAGCCTCCAGTAAAACACACGTAGTCTCTTCGTGAATGAACATCTGATGCAATGACTGATAAAGGAAACACATTACAATACGAAACCTATTTAACATAGATATATGAATAATGCGTATTGCATGTTCCATAAACTTGAAGTACACGCTGTAAAACACAAAAATAGTTGAAAACAAAGCTCGGTAGAGTTCGGATATACGAGTTGCGATAAATAAATGAGAAGAGAGAAAGATTACCATCAATGTCAAAAAAGCTGACGTAGGGTATACCAAGGGTGATGCACCAGCCGATTATTCGCACGCAATCTAATATAGTGTCCTGCTTCGCGCCGAAAATAATCAAAATGTGTCTTGGCAGTTTTTTCGTTTTACTTGCAGCACGCACCAACCACTCCACTTCTGTCCTCAAATTCTCACCGTGCCAAATTTCGGTGCATTTACGGTGAAGTAAAACACAATAATTATAAACCGCGATGATTAAGTCGTAGAGAAAATGCGTGAGTATCAGTAGCGTACGAAATACCGTGAACATAGTGCTTTCCCTCAACTGCCACGAATCTATGTAACATAATCACGCGGAACTGTTAAGGTTCACGAGATTTTTCAAAACGACCCGGGGAATGTCCAACGAACGTTGTGTCGTTCCCGTGCAGCTAACCGCTGATCCGTCTAGCAGACGGTCGTCTCGGTCTCACGTGCACCTGCCTACACTACATTGGTGACGGTGACGGTGACGTACATGATCGGCACATAAAGTATACAGAATATTCTTGCAGGAACGAAACTCTAATCAGAAGTCACAACCTTTCTCACTCATCGCTGGATCATCCTGATATTTTGAACCTATATAGGAACAATGTTGCCGTTTCTACAAATTGATATTCTGTCCTTTATATTGGCCCTCTGGATGAAAATGGATGAACGAGGACGGAAGATATTGCACGGGGAAACTTGAAACGTTGGAAAACGCGGCAATATTGAAATCGTAATGTATTAGTAACCGGTGTTTAACAAACGTCTATAATTTCTCGAATTGAGCATTACTTGAATGTTGTTATATTTATCGTACGACATATGTAACTTAATGTTTCTAGTCGTTTAAGAAGAATTTGATATACATTCTGTATATGTGGATATTACAGAGTTTAAATTAACAGAACGCAAATATTTCCGGCAGATGACACTGGTGATTTCTAAAAAAACTTGTGTACGCGTGCGCACTTGAATACAAAATTCTCAATCTACATAATATTCATTGGCCTTTTGGTTTTTGAAACATAAACGTGGAATCTGTTCACGATCATGATATGTGGCTTCCTATTTTAATCATATTTCTGAAAATTTCTAACATTGAAATTGATTGAATCTATTGTGATAATTAGTGTACGTATCTTCAGATTCCGCTAATCGACCTTAAAATATACTCTATTTAGATTCCATCTTCTGAAAAATAGGTTAAAACAGAATGTTCGAAGCACCAGAAAATATTTTAGCACATAGAAAATATATCTAGACAGAGATATATATACTATTTTTACGATTATTCCTGTAGATGGTATAGTTATTGGGGTTCGGAAAATTGTACTTTGTATAAATTAATACATTTACATGTTATCGAAATATAAATTTTTCTGTTAGAAGATTTTGATATTTTGAAGATTTCATTTAGGAGATCGTGCATGCGCAGTACACACTGTATATGCCTTATATATATGCCACATGTTCGTAATACATTCGCAGTTCCCGGTGGAAAACGTTAAAACGTGCTTGATCTTATGAGTAAAATGCCGCCAATTTACACAAACTCATTTTAATTCAATATCAATAGAGTATCAGTATTAAATTTGCTGCTTTCTGAAATTAGTGAAATAAATAATGAACATTATTACTTTATCATAGGAAAATAGGAATTTTAGTAGACTAAAACATATAGGTTAGGCACGTGGTGTACTCTGCACTTATATGTGACAATAACGCAAAACTCTATGTAATAATCGATTTTTTTAAATATTTTTAGTGTTTATCGATTAAAAAATGTCATTCCGAGGACGTGGAGGTGGTGGATTTGGCAGAGGAGGTGGCGGATTTCGGGGTGGAAGAGGTGGTGGTGGCCGAGGACGCGGTGGTGGATTTGATAGAGGTGGAAGGAGGTATGTAATCTATTCATCTATATTTGTAATTAACATAGATTCACGTTGTTACTTTCTATGCGATAGCTACGACAACGCTCCTCCGGACCAAGTCACCGCATTAGGTAGCTTTCAATGGACAGTACAAGATGATCTTGTTGCCAAAGCAGAAATTGAAGATGTACCCTTCTTTAATGCACCAATATATACAGAAAACAAGCAACAAATTGGTAAAATAGATGAAATATTTGGTAATGTTAGAGATTACTATGTATCTATAAAGTTATCAGAAAACGTGAGGGCATCAAGCTTCGAGAAAAACACAAAGGTTTAAAACAGACCCATTTTTACATACACTAAATGTTTTATGAAGCGATTGTTTAACAATCGCTTTGTTTCATTTCAGCTATTCATAGATCCAGCAAAATTATTACCTCTACAAAGGTTTTTGCCTAAACCTCCTGGAGAGAAAAAGAAAAGTCCTCGTCGTGGAGCAAAGAGAGGAGGTGGTGGTGGTGGTTTTGGGGGAGGACGAGGAGGTGGAGGGCAAGGCGGCGATGGTAGAAGACCCTCATTTGGACGTGGTGGATTTGGCAATAGAGGAGGTGCCTTTAGAGGCGGTGGTGGAGGCGGATTCAAAAGTCGTGGAGGAGGCGGATTTAGGGGTCGTGGAAGAGGAAGACGATAGGAAAGCGGAAAAGTTTGTAATGATAGATGTATTAAGGAATAAAGTTATGTTAATTTCACACAATAGACCGAGATAACGTTGACCAATTTAAATGAGTTTTGAGGAAGAAATATATAACTGAAATAAAGTAATAAATTTACGTTCATCATTTTGTTAAACGCGATTATCATTATTAAAAAAAACGTGTATTTTATATACAAGTATTAAACACATCTCATAAAAAAACATTGTTTCCGTTATTCCACTTCATCAAATTTGATGTGTTTCCCAAGTTCCTTCTCTGCCTTTTTCAATAGTTTCGTTCTTCCTCTCTGTTTAGATCTAATCTTTTTTCCTAATTTCTCTTCCCTATCAAGTGAAATTTTATTCCAATAATCTTGTTCTTCTTTATCTGTAAACAAATCAAACAAAATTTATATATCTATCAATAATGAACTATGTATAAAATAATATTACCTTTAAGTATCGTCATATGCCGCTCTTCGTCAGATTTCTGTGCAAACGATTGCGCTGCTTCAGCTGTATCACACCTCACGAAAGCAACGAAAGAACCCTCATTTACGTCTATGTATTTTACCGCACTGTTGCTTTTCAGTTCCATCTAGAATAATACAAAGCTACAGTAAAATCATCTTCATACTAATTCTATTCATCTATCTTAATTATTCGAATATAATATACCTTAAACCCTTTTGGATCAGTACACGGTTTATCCATTTCAATCCTAACTATAACTCCTTCAGTAAATGGGAGACGGCATGTATTTGCAGCGTTGTCTTGCTTGTTAGTTTTCTCTTTCTCAATTGTTTCTTCTTTTTCTGGCTTATTTTTCTCATAATTAGGCCACTGATTCCATCTTGGTTTTCTGAGATGCTGTTTCAGTTGTTTCATCTTGCTTTTCTGCAACTCTAAATATTTATTTCTAAGATATTTCCACTCTTTCTTAGCCATCACCTGCAACACCATACTGGCGCCAATATCTTCTGTTTTACTACTTCTCTTGCGTTTCTTCTTCTTCTTTTTTTCATTTGTGTCTTCTTGTTCGCCCGTGGTAGCAACCATATTATCTTCGGATACCATTTTTTTATCATCATTGGAATTTTCTAATAGTTCTTTATTTAACGACCCACTTCTATTACGTTTATTTGATTTCTTTAATGTACTATCTACAATAACATCGTTTTGAGTCTCATTACTTTGTTTCACTTCATCAAGTTGCATATCAGTAGAGGATTCAAATTTTCTCTTAGGTTTTGAGACTTCGTTGTCTGTTTCATTCTCTGCTTTACCTACCACTGGTGATTCTGTACTTTGATGTTTTCTTTTCCTTCCTTTCTTTTGATCTTTGGTTTCATGAAGTTCAAGAGTGTGATCCACTGTTACATTCCCTTCATCATCTTCAAGAGTTTTATCTTCAGTTTTGGCACATATTGATTCATCTACGTTAACTGTATTATCCGTATATCTCTTGGTCTCATGTGGTTTGTTTTGTCTTCCCTTCATTGTCACGTCTTTCTCAGCATCATCAAAAGTTGTAATACTTAAAAGTTCATCAGGAGCTGTATGTGATGGCAATACACAACCTTTCTCCTGGAAGGCCTATAAAAGAATATTATATGAACAAAGTTATTACTCACAAATTGAATTATTAATGTTCACTTCTCATACCTTTAGACATTTCGTAGCACTTTTTGGTGTATCAAACTCCACGAATGCAAACCCTTTTATTTTTCTGGTTTGCTTGTACCTTGGAACTGAAACATATTCTACTGTGCCATATTCAGAAAATATTGCACTCAACATCTCATGATCTGCATCTGGTGGTAAATTTTGTACATATACTGTACATTCGTCTGTATTTTCTTTGGACATGATTGGTGTTATACGACGAACTTTTGTTCCATCTTCAGATGTTGATAAAATTGTTGATGCTTGTAATGCTTTATTTATTCTATTTATATCAGTAGTTAATTGACGTATTTTATTAAAACTGATGAAAACATTGAGGTCAACATCTGTGAAAGGTGAAGCAAATGTTAAAGAATATGAACATATCAGACATAAACTCATGTATACATGATTTGTATGATACTTACATGGATCATTTTTAATTAAACCACTCAAGAACCGATCTTTACTCAAGCTTGCATCACTGAAATAAAATTCCATTTGTTTCAAAATTGCAGCATGTAGTGCTTTTTTTCTAAGCCTAGGTTTCCCTCGTGAAGTGCTTTTAACATTATTTACTGTTTCTACATGCGAATCAACTACTGTTTTCTGCACTTGAGGCACAGGAACTTTTTCTGAATCTAGCTCCATATCTTTCTGCTGCTCTTCCATCACCATTGTCACTCACAAATCTGCAGAACTGTAACATTATTAGAAATGTTTTTCTCGATTATTTTATCAACACCTACATATTTTTTACAAATATTAATTTTACATAGAAATTCTAAATTCAAAGTACTCGAAATACCTTTTTGTGTTTAATCAAAATAATTTCTCCTCTTCTAAACACTTTATTCAAGATATGAAATATCGAAATTTCTTACTGAAATGATCCAAATCGTAGATCTTTCCCGGTCAATAACAGTCAAGCGAGAATGACGAGAACACACATTTAATACTAATCAACATTATTGACAAAGACTAAACTATACTGCAATCCAACCCTAGTAACGTACAACCATAAATCACATAATTTGAAGCTAGATGATACGAAGTATGGACAATGTAATGTTTATCTACGGTTACCTAAGAACTTCAAATTTATGGGGAATTTTTATCCTCACTAAAAAATCAATTAAAAATTTATAATATTTTAACTCTTGGCTTTAAATAGGGATGAACTTAAAATAACATATTACTTCAGATAGTAATATCTGAGTAGAAAACATAAATTAAATAAGGTCTTGAGTTTTGATACGCAGATACAGTTTGAATTTCGTATCATGTTCCATTCTTGGACCTATTAAATTTATGGTGGACACCTTGACGCATCTCTCATCAGTGAAGTGAGCTAAAGAAGATCTGTTCTCTGTTCTGCTGAAAAACCTCGAGTCATTCGTTGATTCGTATATTTAGCTAGAATTGAGTGAGTACAGATCATTGCGAAGTAATGGATGAAATGAGTGTAATTGTGCCCGATAAGGTATAAGTATAGTTATTTATAATTTTGTTATAATTTTAGAAAGAGAATTAAAATTTTTATCGAAGTTTTTACAGAACACTCTAACCTTATTTTCTTACCAATTTGTTTTCAAATTGTAGGATGTAACAGAAATGGATTGCAAACCCATAACTGGGCATTATACCAGCGGTGGAGACGAATTGGACATCGAAGATCTCTATACAAAGTATAAGGTAAAGGATATTACTATTTTATTTTTCCTAAATTTACCATTAATGAGAATTTAGGAAATTTCAACAGAAACTACAAAGAATGCTGGAATTTCTTGAAGTTCAAGAAGAATATATCAAGGATGAACAACGTAACTTGAAAAAAGAATATTTACATGCCCAAGAGGAAGTAAAGCGTATACAGAGTGTACCTTTAGTAATTGGGCAGTTTTTAGAGGCTGTAGATCAAAATACTGGCATAGTGGGCTCCACTACAGGCTCAAATTATTATGTACGTATTTTGTCTACAATTGACAGAGAGTTGTTAAAGCCTTCAGCCAGTGTAGCACTTCATAAGCACAGCAATGCCTTGGTAGATGTTCTACCACCAGAAGCTGACTCGAGTATTTCTATGTTGCAAGCAGGTACTAACTTACAGGACAAGTGATTAAGGATATTCTAATAAAGTTGTTTGCTTACATCATTTCTCTTACAGATGAAAAGCCTGATATACAATACAGTGATATTGGCGGTATGGATATGCAGAAACAAGAGATCAGGGAGGCAGTAGAACTACCTCTTACTCATTTTGAACTATATAAACAAATTGGAATTGACCCACCCAGAGGTGTACTCATGTATGGTCCGCCAGGGTGTGGTAAGACTATGCTTGCAAAGGCTGTGGCTAGACACACTACAGGTGCTAATTATAATTATAATTTTATACATCTTCAATATGCAAATATTACGAAAATTATCTTAATCGATTCGTGTTTTTTAGCCGCGTTTATTCGCGTAGTAGGCTCCGAGTTTGTACAGAAGTACTTGGGCGAAGGACCAAGAATGGTCAGGGACGTCTTCCGTTTAGCTAAGGAAAATTCACCAGCTATAATTTTCATAGATGAAATTGATGCTATAGCCACGAAAAGATTCGATGCTCAAACTGGAGCTGATCGTGAGGTTCAGCGTATCCTGTTGGAGTTACTTAATCAAATGGATGGTTTCGAACAGACGACTAATGTTAAAGTTATAATGGCTACAAACAGGTGAAACTTTAATTCTGACCGTGTACATTTGGTGGTATGCGTATATCATGTAGAAGCTTAATAACGATAATTCATCTTTACTTGCTATAGAGCGGATACTTTGGATCCCGCTTTGCTGCGTCCAGGTAGATTAGATCGGAAGATCGAATTCCCTATGCCCGATCGTCGACAAAAGCGCTTGATATTCTCAACGATCACCGCAAAAATGAATCTAAGCGACGAAGTGGATCTGGAGGATTATGTCGCACGACCAGATAGAATCTCTGGTGCTGATATAAATGCAATTTGTCAGGAAGCGGGAATGCACGCAGTTCGCGAAAATCGATACATAGTTTTAGCGAAAGATTTCGAGAAAGGTTACAAGAATAACACTAAGAAGAGCGAATCCGAGCACGAATTTTACAAGTAAAAAGAAGGAAATGTACTCTCGCATCGCGTTTTCATATTTTACGGTTCTATATGTACTTGTGAGTTCATGTATTACTATGGTCTAATAATCAATATATGTTTACACAAACATTTTGGGTGTTACATACATACTGATGTAACGCGAAATACTAAAAAATATTCCAGGATAATTCCAAATGAATCATAAAATACACAGTATTTTGTATAGCGTGGATGTGTGCTGTGGGCTATTGTTTTATTCTTCCTGATCATTAATTGATTTGTGTTTCGGCGAGTGGAAGGAGGAGCGTGACACGCAACCGTTCCACAGGTGACAGTGCATACGTACTCGTGGTCGAAAGTCGCAACTCTCAATCGTTGATCGATCAGTTCAGTTATTCAGTTAGTGTGATATGGTATGGATCGAACGATAAACGATTCATTGCATTTATTCTTTTCTCTGAATTCAGGCTGACTAGTATTTTTATAAAAAAAGAAAAATTCAAAATCTAAAACACAAAGTGTTATGAAATAAAGAAAATCACGACCATTTGAATCACAATATTATGCATGTTTATTGCGTACAAGCGATAAATGTCGCTGTATATCAAGTAAAAGTGATTCATTTCCGCGTACATAGTATAGTACGTGTTCGTAGCGATTGTTCGATATAAATATAACCTAACCCGAGGAACAGTAAACAATTCTTGTTAAACCTCACAATTTCAATTATAACATTATTTGCTACTGCAGCTGCGAATATATTTCTTCTGTATAATGTGTTGGCCAAGAGTGTTGATTGTAAGCACAGAGAAAGGAAAGGGGGTTGCTCATGAAATTGCTACGAGTAAGTTTCGATTTTAGGGTTCTGTTTTCACATTACTTCTATGCTACAATGACAGAATATATCTTTTTATTATAAGCAGAGTATAATTGGTTATTGTTCATATTATTGCTATAGAGCATCTTATAGAATTAATTGTTACTAAATTTTTTGTCTTTTTCTTTTAGAGATGTGTGGTCCGAAATTGGGCAATAAAGAAGGACTAGATTACTATTCGTGGCAAATCGATAATAAATATTATTATGTAACAGTATTAGTCTGCATCACAGAAAATCCAACTCTGAATATTGAACTTGATGACATAGAAGCGTTTATTTTGCACCACGATCCACAAGCAGTAAGAAATTTCATTCATAAAATGAGCCGTCGAGAGAATGGATGATATTCAACATTGATTTTCTTAGGAGGATGCAGATGAGAATTTAAGACAGTGGTTGCCTTTAATCAATTCTTTAGCAGATGCAGGTGTACTGTTGTTTTCTTGCAATTTTATAACAGATGTTCGTATAAGAAATGAAGGTAAAATATGCACCATTACTCACATGAAATAGAAACAGTATTATGTTATTAAGAACTAAGAATATGTTATATTATATTTTAGTGATAGGATGGTGTCTAAAGAGAAAGTTTGAACTGATTGAATTCAACAGACCAGATGTAGAAGAAACTGCAGAATCTGACCTAGATAACAATAAACATGGCATCGAGAGAATAATTGAAGCTTTACAGGCTCATATGTGGCCTAATATGACACTAAAAGGTTTTTACATTTTATAGCTGAATGTAGCTTGGAAAATAGTACTCCTTAAATTAACTTGACTCGATTTCTTCAGCCAAACCATCGAGTACTGAAGCAACAAACATTGACTTGCACAAACTAGAAGAACAGTTTGAGAATATCAACCTCCCACGAGATTCCACAGGAAAATTACCAGTGGAACAAGTGCTGGGTCAGTAAAGAAAAGACTTATTACAAAGGTGGTAACAGTTCAGTTACTTATTAGATGATATATTACAGATGGAATTATGGGAGAAGAAATTGCAGATTTTGGTGAATTATTAAGTCAATTAAAGGCTATGAAAGATCATGCAGCATCAGTGCCAACAAATCAGAGGCAAATTGTCGCAGAACAGTTAGTGACTGCTTTCTGGAAAGCAATGGGTGGCGATCCTTCGGAAACGGAATTAGATTAATTCTTGACCTTATTTTCACCTTATTTAGACCTTATTTTGATATATCAGTTAAAAATGAGATTAAAAATAAAACCAACCATTGTCACAGATAAAATTATAACAGTAATATAGGTAACTGTAAGACTATAATAAATGTAAGAGCAGTAAGATATTCAGTTTATAAAATTATGCACATTTGTTAGATATTGTATTTTCGTTTCAAATATTGCCGCGCCTTTTAACGTTTGTAATTACCGTGTACAGAGCGCAGCGTATGTACATACACACATGCATAAGCATGCGCAATTTATCTCTATTCAATCTGGTGTATGTACATATTGGCAACCATGCTCGAGCCGGATGCAGAAGCGTCTATAGTTGCCGGCCTGCGGTTTAACTAAAATGTCTGACGCTTTTCACGTAGTGGTTCCGTTTGACTTGACCGTGTACAGAAACGAGAACGTAGAATTGGAATTGAAACGATTCGTGTGGTTGAAAGATTCTGACCGTGACACGCGAGATACATCGTTGTTCTTATCTCGGGCAGCATGTATTCGTCAGTCACTTAGCACTCGACGCGAAGTGAGTTACCAAAACACTGTATAAATACTTCATTTGCTCTCCCTACTCTCCTTAATAATTCAAGTTCCATTAGATCTCGCGAGCACTGTCATTTTTACGAAATTCCACTTATAGTACACATCCTTTCCCTAATTGTCCTGGGTACGCAAAAAAATTGAATAATTGTCGGTCCCTAAATTGTTTGCCAGTTTCTGGTAAAGAACATATACCGATCATCAGAATGTTTCGATGTTTTAATCCTTCATCTATTGACCAAGCCGATTGTATCTGTATCGGAATAAATTTCTAATTCGACTACACGATACTGAAATTATTCTAATCAATGATCGTGTAGACTGTATAACTGTTCAACGTAGTGCGTAAATGTGTGTGTGTTTGGTTGCGCGCGCGCACTTGATTTTGCGAGAGTTGTATCTGTGTGTGTGTGTGTACGCGTGAAGATTGAATATACATTTGAGGTGTATTTGCATTATCTGTAAAAATTTGTTATTTTCTGTGAAACAATTTGTATTTAAAAGATAAAGAAAAATGAATATTCATGGTTAACATAATTGCATTTGGGACATTAGATAATAGTAAATAATATACCTTCTGTTTTATAGAGTCTGATGTTTAACGAGCATGAAAAGTAAACCTTTTGTACGTATATAATAGTTACTTGAAACAATCAATGTGTGCATGATAAAATAAGAATTTGTCAATGACAGAGACAGACACAATTGATTCTCTTCAAGGTAAAGTCTCCCCGTGTCTTGCTCAATAATGTCAATGTATTGTTATCTGTATGTTCAATGTATTCTGTTTCTGTATGTAGCAGAATCAGAGAAAAAAACTGTTGACACAATGTCACAGTCAGAGGATGTTTATGCTCCAGAGGAACCAACACCAGACATTCCAATATCCTTGCTTGACATACAAATGCCAGAAACGCCAGAAAGTACAAAAGGTCAGACCAGTGATGGAGATATGCCCAGGTTGGAAAGTCCCAGACTGCTTAAGCCTGTACTAGGGAAAGTGCAAGCCAAAAAGAGATTGATGGCATTTGTTAATAAGTTCAATGTCCTACCAAAGGTTCCAAGTAAAGTTGCATTACTTCAAGCACACTCTGCTAAAGTATCCAAGACTAAATCGGGAGATGAGAAATCTTTGCAAAATGATTCAAGCACTAGTTTAAACATGGACTCAGATTCTGCGCCACATTTCCATAGTCGTCATTCTAGTGGTGGTAAATCTAAGAAAAAAACAGGTATTGTTTACTACATTGAACTGGGCACCATTTACATTTGTAGACCAAGATTTTTGTCAATCAGATTGTCACTAATTTATTGATATTATTGTGCAGAAGAAAAGATATTAGCTATTGAAGAAATTAGGAGAGAAGAATCTAAAAGTAAAATGCTATTGGCAGAAGCTATGGCTGCAGGTATTTAATTGCACTCAGTTTGAAACTAAGAATGCTAGCTGTGTGTAGGCAATGATTACTTTTCTTTACAGCTAGTTTAGAGGATGAGAATTTTGTCAATAGGAATGGTCAGAATTTGTTAGAAAGTGTAAAAAGCATAAGAGAAAGAACTAAACAGGATGACAATGTGTCCCATAGAAGCGGTTCTAAAAAGACGACAGACAACAAATATTCCGAGAGGTATGGAAATGATTGCATTCTTTATAATTGCATCTTCTTGCGAGTGAATAATATCCACGATATCTTTTTCAAGGAAACGCTATGGTAGAGAAGAAAGAAAGATCAACAGGGAGTCGAAAGATTATAATGGCGGTAGAGGACGACATTACAAGGATAGAGATCAGCGTAGGAAAGAAAAAGATAAGAAGGATGATAAGAATAAACGAGATGAAGAAAGATGCAGTAGATATGAAGAAAGTCGGGATAGAAGAGAAGACGAGAGGGATCGAAAAGATGACGAGAAAGATAGATGGGAGGATGTGAGGGAGAAAAAAGTGACAAAAGAGAAACGAGAAAGCGTTAGAGAAAAGAGGAGCCTTTCAAGAGAGAGGAGTTCAGAAGTTAGAGATAAGAGAGAGAAGGACAAAGGAAAAGAAAGAGATATAATGAGTTTGTCTTCATGGTTGGAGCTGAAAAAGTGTGGTATAACGATAGATGACATTATAGACATCAGAAAGCGTGATTACTCGGACCGATCAACGAAGAACAGGTTTGTTATTAATTTGAAAACATCTCATCAAACTTACAACGTACATACAATTTAATGTAAAATAAAAATCACTGCGAAATAAATATCAATTACAGAACAGCCGAAGATTACGTACGTCATTTTGATCAAATGCTGCTGTTAAGTGACTGCCGTTTGAAACGATATGCTTTCACTGCTGAAGGACTGGACGGACCTAAAGAGTACCCGCCTGAGTCATTGCGAATGACGAAAAAAGGAAGACCTCAACTGCTTTATGCAGAGAATCCTCGCTTGTCGCTTTTGCTAACCCACGGACAGATACTACAAATTGTTGCCAGTGATCGTCGCGAGAAAATCCGGGAGATATGTGAGGCGGATGTTGCACGGTACATCAAAATGTTCTCCATCTCCTCAACTTTCTTTTACCCATTCAGATCTTAACAATTCCAGAGATACTGCAGAGATTACCACCAAGAAGCCTGCGCATGTTCGTAACTGGTATCCAAAAACAGGCTTGTGTAAGGACAGCGAGAATGTCAAATGGCAGTTCCCTGTCAACGTGCAATTACCTAGGTCAAAATGGGATAGCGAGGATGAGGATAGATTGTCCAACGTTGCGGAGCCGGAACAAGTAGAGAGTGAAGTGAAATCAAACAATGTAGATCGAGGTACAATCATTATTTGATTCTCCGTGGGTGGTTTACCTTTGCTTAATTCATAACACTGATTCCAGGTCAAGCGATACTCTCTTCGCGTTCCAATGTACTGGAAGAGGAGACTAGAAGCGATAAGAAAAGCATCAACGAAAACACTGAGCCGTGCATCGCTAAGGATGTTAACAGTGACAATAGACAATCAACGTCTCCGTTGCTACAATCTGCGGGTGACGAAAAACTAGCGTCGGAATATGAGCAATTTATGAAGATGGTTTGCACCGATATCCCAACGTCAGAGGAATTTTCTCCTAAAATGGTTTCAACGAAGTCCACTACGCCATTGAGTTACCATGATTTCAACATAGAGACTAATTTACCAGAAGACAATAACTTCGCATTTGTAGAACGCAATGAGAACTCAGAGAAGAGTAACGCGGGCAATGAAGAGACGCTCAGTAAGAAGGAGAGCCGTCAGAACGTTGAAGTACCAGAAGTTGAAGACGACCAAGCATCTTCAACCAGTTCTCACATCCAGGTACAAGAACGTGAAGCAATGGATGAGAAAAGCGAATCTGATGATTCTAGATCGATTCCTAGCGACTGGGAGAATGTTCCAATCAAAGTAGAGTGTTTAAGTGACGAGAACTCAGATTCAAGGGAGGTGCGAAAGAAGAAACGACGGAAGAAGGTAGTTTCTAGTAGCGAGTCGTCTAGCACGACCAGTTCATCAGACTCTGAGGAAGAAGTAAAGAAAAGAAGGAGAAAACGAAAACTGTCAGACGATTACTCTAGTGTGTCGGACTCCAACAGCAGCAGCACCAGCACCAGCAGCAGCGATTCGTCCAGTTCAGATGACAAACGGAAGAAGAGGAGAAAGAAGAAACGGAAGGCAGAAAAAAGAAAGAAAAAGGCGAAACGAATAGCCAAAACGAAGAAGAAGCGGAAAAGAAAAGCCAGCGTAGACTCCAGCAACAGCGACTCGTCCGATCACCAGAAGAAAAAGAAAGCGGCGAGTAAGAAAACTAAAGAGAAACGGCCACACGTCGAAAAAGAAAACGGAAACGAAGATATAATCAAAACAGCAGAAAATTCACCCTTGCAGCCTTCTCCTCCGATGAAGAAAATTAAGGAGGAAAGGAAAGCCGAGTCTAGAAAGAGGTCCGCGGAGAAACGAGACATTTGGAGCAAAGAACAAGAACTGATTCGAAACGTTATTTCCGATGACAGTAATAAAACTCGCAAAGATAAAGAGAAGAGAAATAAAACCGAGGAACGATACTTGGAGGAGTGGGAAGTGGATTCTGTGATTATGGCGCAGCAAAAGGGGGAGAGGCTCGCGAAAAGTTGCATGGAGAAAATTGAGAATGTAGAGGACGATTTTCGAAAGGTAGATAAGAAAGATGAACGGATCAAGAAGGAGGGAAGAGGCAAGAAGGAAGAACGCTTGAAAGAGGAGTGTTTGGCTATTTGCAAAGAGATTGTACAACCCGGTACGCATATCGAAGAAGAGATCGATTCGAAAAAGAAAAAGAAAAGAGACAAAGAGAAAAAAGGTAGCAATGAATTTTTAGCCGATTGGGAAAAACTGGAGAAACAGAAAAAGGAAAAATGGGGAGAGACTGAATTTGATACGCTAAACGTACTGTCTCTGACCCAACTCGAGAGAGAAGTGAGCAAGAGGCAATTGTTGGCAGACGAATGGGAAGTCGACAGTTTGGAAGCTGTGCCTGATATACAGATCAACAAGAAGAAGTCCGCACGTAGTTCGAAGAAAGTAGAAAAAGAGGTTCGCTACGATAAGAAAACTGACACGTATATTTCCGTAGATAAAGAGACGTCTAGGGAATGCAAGAAGAGACAGGACAGACTGTCAGCAATGAGAATCTGGGAAGAGGAGCAAGAGGAAGGTGAACGGGAAGCCATGCTCATGGAACAGAAAAACAAACGGAAGAGAGACGAATGGGACATAGAGGAGGAGACCTATCTGTGCGAGAAAGGGGAACGTAAGGAGAACATAGAAGAAGATGTATCCACAATTGATAGCATTCAGAAAGAAATAGATGCAACCGTCGGTGACGTGGATGTCTGTATGAAACAAGATACAATCGCTGCTAAAAAAAGCAAAAAGAGTCGTTGGGATATAGCGTCGCAAGTTGAGGAGAAGATGGAACTTAAAGCTCCTGTTATGTGGGAAGAGGAATGTGCCGAATGGACGAAGCTAAATAAATTTGACCGTAAAAGTGATAAGCTAGAGCGTAGCGATATTATCTTACCTAAAGCCAAGATAAAAGATGAAAATGTTGATCAACCGTTAAGGAAATCTACATCCAAGAGCTCAGATTTTATTGATTTGTTTTCGAGGAAGTCTCAGGATGAGCTATTGGAAACGTCTTGGACCTCGGAGGATCTCACCAGATGCAAATCGCGCCAGAAAAGCGGGGAGAGCAACTCTGAGAGAGATACATTCTTCAACAAAGAGCAAATCGCTCTAACGGGTGTAAATGAACAACAAACTGTCGAGAAATTAAAAGACGTATTTGAAATTGATATAAACTTAGCTGCACAAAATGTAGAATTGTACAGTCCAAGCTCTCCAGCACCATCTCAAAAGTCTGAGGTATTTATACTACTACCTATAACTTATATATGGCATATTTATCATAAATAAGGATCCGCAAAAAACTATACAAACTTGTAACTCCTCATTTACGATAAATGAGGAGTTCCTCTTACAATTATGTTAATAATTTGTTTATTTCAGGATGTGGAACAGTTTGGAAATGACAATTCAAGTTCTTTAAGTCTCAGAGAAAATTTGACCCAAGACAAGTTGAAAAGAGAAAGCTCTGTTATTGATGAAGAATCCATTCCAAATATACCCCTCCAGCTTAAATATAGGGAAGGGAAGTATTCAAAGTCCTCTATGATGAAGGAAGAATTCGATGAAATTCTAGGAATGCGTATGGACGATCAGTCGCCTCAGAAGATGTTCTTGGGAAAAGGCGTTGAAACATCTCTCGTTGATCTCCCTATCAATGAACCGTGCCCTGATACTAACAGCTACAAACCACTGCGGATGGATATATTCGCTGAATATGAATCTAATGAGTCACGCAGCAAATTGAGCACCAAGAGTGCTGAGGCGGTGGCATCTAACAGTTCCAAAGGGGAGGAATCTACAGAGGGAAAAGCAGCTTTGAAGCTTATCCCTAAACAGCTGCTTATACGTCGCAACAACGAACGTTTAAAAACAAAATTGATCTCAGACGACCCTATGCAACATGCTGCTGCCCTTCTGACAATTCAGAAGAAACTCCGAGAATCTCACGCCGTGAGGAACGACATGCAAAATGTGTCTTGCGAAGACCCTATTAACGAGTTCAAAATTGAATGCGAGAAGACGGCCACCATAGACACGCCGGTTGCTAATATTGTTCACACTGACCAGAATGTCGATGCAGACGTTAAAATAGATTCCAAAGATTTAACTATAACAGGAAAACCCTTAATTATAACTACATCAGAGTCATCAGGAACCGTGAAGGTTGACTTCAATCACAGCGAAGAATACAAGTCAAGTGAGAAAGAGAGTAGCAAAGAGGAGGAGCTGAAGAAAGCTAGGTTCAACGTTAAGGACGCCGGTGATACCGAGACTCTGGTTAGATCTCCTAGCAGGGAACTAAGGAAGAGAAGTCCGAGTAAAAAGGAGAGCGAGAAACGAACCAGTGATCGTAATAAGGAAAAGAGAGATAAGAAATTTGATGACAGAGAGAGAAGTGAAAGGAGAGACAGTAGGAGTTCGAAGCAGGATTACCCTGAGAAAAGGAGATCCAGTCCATCAAGTAGCCGCAGAAGACGAAGAAGCGTCAGTCCACGAACATCCTGGGAAAGAGAGAGAAGTCGCAGCGATAGCCACAGTCGTAGTTGGAGCAGAAGTAGAAGCAAGAGTCCAAAGAGGAAAGACGGGTCTTTCTCGTGCAGAGATAAAAGGAGTAGCAGACTTGACGAGGAGAGATGTAGGTCTAAAACAGACGACAGGAGGGAGAGATCTAATAGAACTCCTCCCAGATCTAACACTGCCTCGTATAATAAAGGTTGGTGTAACATTAAATCATATATCTATGACACTTACTAACATTATATAATGTATTTCTAGATCACTTCAAAAAGTATGGTTCTTCCAAAGATCGAGATGATTGGAACAGAAGAAAGTATGATTCTGTGGAAAGGGACAGAGATAAGGAGGGAAGACCGTACGATCCAATGGAGGTTTTGAGAGAAAGAAACATAGACGCCGATAGGAATAGAGAAGGTAGATTTCGAGGCGATGAGACAGACAGATCCTACTGGCCCTACGAATCTGAAAATATTCCACGAGATGGGAACGAGTCGTTGGAGTCTTATCCCAATGGACAGGATTTGGACCTTGAGTATGAAGATAAGGTTTATTACAGAGATGACAGTATTGAAAGGGATATCATGGAAGGCCCTCTTCGATCCGCATCTAAATTTACACAACAAAGGTAAACTGAAATTGTTCTATACAAAGGTCACTTCATCTTCACGGCTACTATAACTTCCATCTTTTTAATAGACGAAGCAAATCTAGCTCAAGAAGGGATAGACAATGGGAGAAAGATAGAGAATCAGTAGATTTAGACAGACACAGTCACCCTAGGAGATCAGAAAAGCCGGTGTTACAAAGAAGCCGTTCTCCTCGACCAAGACGTTCTTCGCCGAGGCTGTCTCACGACCGTTTCAGACGTGGATCGACATCGCGCTCCAGATCATGGTCTAGATCAAGATCTAGATCTAGAACACGGTCGCGATCTCGGTCGACATCGAGGTCTAGGTCAATGCGATCGAGATCAAGATCCAGGTCAGGATCGCGATCACGGACCAGATCCACTTCAGGGTCTAGATTAAGGAGCCCGGACCATGGTTTAAGGATGGCAGAACGATTGCGCTCGTCCAGGTAAATGTTAAATGATTGCTTGGTGTCGTCGGTTGTCGCCCGCGTTGGACAGTCAGTAAGCAGTCTTACTGTCAATCCAGATCACCCTCTGTGGGACGAGGCAGAGTCGGCGAAAGCTCGAGGGAAAGGAAGGATGAACACGATAATAGAAAGCTAGATAGCTGTGGCGAAAGGGGTAGACGGATTGAAACGATCGTTCAATCTGTTTCCGGGCTGGCTAGGGACTCAGCCGTGTTAGACTCGGAAATGCACATGGCCGACAATATGGAGACGGTCACGGCTGGTTTCCAATATCCTAACGAGAACGAAGTTGGAAACGAGTACTATTATAGCGAGAATAACTTGACCTATCCTCCGTGCATTGACGACTCAGCTACGAGCTCGCCGAAACGTTTATCCCTCGACGATAGGTAACATTCCATCATTGAATCGTGTTCGCAAGCTTGGTCCTTGGACACCCTTCCTTTCCACTGCTTCCCCAAACCTGCACGGCTGCTGATACCAATCATGAGACAATGCAGTACTTTGATAGCGCTCTCTTGTTGTCTAAGTAACTGTTGGGAGGGTACCAGTTACTTCTTCAGTCATTGCTTAGTAACTTTTAATATTGGGTTTGCAGAGATCTTTATTCTAGTAATAATGCGAGTCAGAAGCAATAGGACCATTCATTAGGAAGGGCAATATAAGAGTAGTTAGAGTAATTCAATATTCTTGTTACTCATGTGTATTCTCTACATTAACCGTTTGTATTGTAGGCTGGAATTGGAATTGGGAATTAAGAAGCAACAGGACAGTGCTGGAGTGGCTTCTGATTATCCTAATAATTTTAATTCCAACGTCTGCTTTCCATCTTCACCTCAACAGCAGCAGCAGCAGCAGCAGCAGCAGATGCTCTACCGTCAACAACCTACAGTGTTACAAGTACATAATTTCAATTATGTTAGAAAAATAATACAATGCAACAATTCATAACTGAAGTTAATCATTGCAGGTTGGCAACGTGTTGCAAGTCGTACCAGCAGATTTCAATGGAGTCCCGACAACGCACAGAGAGCCTGCAAGTACTTCAACAGCTCCGATAGTGAGAGGTTCCAGTCAAGTAGTGCGAGTAGGTAATGTTCTGCAAGTAGTACCCACGTCGTTAGATTGGAGTGGTGGACAGCCCTCATCAGTGGAGCAACCAACAGGGATAATGTACTCCGCGGCAGTTCCACAGCCATCTCCTGTTCCATCAGCCTCTATATCCGTACCTGTTCCAGTTCCTGTACCCATGCCCGTGCCTGTACCCTCTATAAGTTCATCCACGCCTGTGCCTGCGCTATCACCAGTCGCATTGCCACTTTCCGTTCCTGTACCTGTCCCCGGACCTGTACCGCTGCCTGTGACGCCTGCGACGTTCCCTAGAACTGAAGTACCGCCACCAAGTAAGCAATATAAAGACTATAGACTAATTATAAGGTGTAGTACTATTTTCTAACAACTGATGCTAATTTCGGAATTTCAGAAACACCAGTTCAACCGGTGTATAACTACGAAGTGATATTAGAAACACGACGCAAGGAAAGAGAGGAACGCAAACGATTAAGGGAAATGAGGAGGAAGGAAAAAGAGCGTAGACGGATAGAGAGAATCAACCGACGTGCTCTTCGGATGTTAGAAAAGAGTACACGTCAGACTGACAGCGGTCAGCTAAAGACTTCGAGTCTGGATCCTGCAGTGTTGAAGGCTCTTCGGGAAACAGAGGAGCAAGTCGAAACGGAAGAACAACCTGTCGCTGTAGCTTCTGAGAAAGAAGAAGATGCGTCGGTTTCTGCTTTACCTGCTTCGACAGAGGAGGAAGATGTACCTGTCGATGATGATGAAGAGGAAGAAGAGGAGGAAGAAGCTGAAGTGGAGGACGACGAGGAAGATGAAGAGGACGCAGAAGACGATGAAGACGAGGATGAAGAAGACGAAGAAAAGTCGTCCTCAAGAATCACCAATCGACGTAGCGAAATGGACAGTACTGTCGTAGCAACGACTTCTGATACAAGCAAAGTCCACATTGAAACAGAGTCGAAAGATTGGCCAGAGTTGCCTCCACCTCCTCTTAAAGGAATCTTGGTCGCTCCAGGTTTCAGGTAAGCTTTGTATCTTTATAATCAAACTTTGTCCGTTATATCGTAATATCTCATTATTTCCTTATCATGGTAGGAGATCTCTGGTACCTAATGGTAATCTAGACGATCTATCCACCCCTGAAAATGATAGTGACGACAGTACACAGAGAGATGTAGCAGACATAGACAAAATCAATGAATGTAGCAAAGAGGAGATCGGTGAAACTAAGTTGAGCAAGTCGAAGGTTCAAGTCAAGACCAAGTCAAAATCATTGAAGTTGATCATGGGGAAGCAGAGGAGCAAGAAATCAGTTCAATTCGCGGACGGAATTAAACCAGGAGAGGGTACGAGTCCTAGTGGTGGTGAAGGGGACATGCCCTCTCCTCCGCCTCCTACAGCTGTAACCAGTAGGGATGGGGTTCGTGAGGTACGAAGATCTAGTTCCAGGAAGAGCAGGAAACAGGAGAAGAGGAGTCGACCACCCAAGACCAAGAAGAAAGTGAAGGTTTGTTTTTCTCGCTTTATAATTTTCCGATTACGGAAAGTTTGCTAATAAAGTTGATTAATGTGCTAGGTGAAAATTATAAAACTGAAAAAGCCACGTGTCACGCCTTTAACGGCGATGATGATGGACGATTCGGACGAGTTGGATGATCGCTCTCCGCCTCCACCGCCAGCAGGTTCACCGCCACCCCCACATCTGTGGCCCAGCTATCTTTCAGCTTACAATTCTATCACTCGACCCACCGAAGCTCAATCTACATCGTCTGCAGTTTCCAATGCAGTTCAAGCTCCTCCACCACCTACACCCTTGCCTCTTCTAATTCCTCCACCCCCTCTAAATTATACAATACAACCTTGTAGCAAAGCATAGGACAGCACTAATCAATGAGCATTAAGGAGCTGCTGTCTACTACGCTAAGTTAAGCCTCCTATTCTGTCTTCTTTAGACGTCAGGTGCCCCATTAATTCGTGTCGTCGCCAGGATTAGCAGTTTCTGCAGCGTGAAATAATTGAGTTGTTCATATTGGTGACATCATGATTTATTGAGAGGCATTGAATCCTATATAAATGCAATAGAGCATATAATGGGTGATACAATCGTTCAAAGGGTCCCATCAATGGATAGCGCTAGCATTAGATGTTTTTTTACATCCGTCCTCTGGTGCTAATCCGCAGCTAGTGTAATCTCAAACTAATGTTACCAAAAGAAGCTGCTTTAGGTTATAGCGTGAAAACATTGTTAGCCTTTTGAATCATAAAAATTGTTATAACTTAGTTTCCAAGTACGATTTACCATGTGGATTAGACTGATGAGCACTATACTAGCTGCGGGTTAAGTTTCATGACTAAAAATGGCCATATCACCAGATGGATTTAGATTAAACTTATTAAGCAAACAATACAAATTCGTTTCTCTATTACGAGAAAGGGAATGAAGCCTGTTGATAATTCTTGTCGCTACTATAACTGTGTTTGACGTAGCTTCCGAAATAGGGAGATTAGAAGGTATTGAAAACACAGGGTATAGTACCAATAAGAATCATTTCTAGAGCATTGAGGTGGCCTTGATAGAAAGGCGTCATACGACGATTGTATCCAAGCCCGAGACTTACGGGAAACGATGTATTATTAGCGATAAAGATTCTCATCATTCTCGCTTCTTGTAAATAGCTTTACTCTTCGTGTTCGTCGTCATCGAGAGGCGAAGAGTTCGCGCGCGACAGAATTGTCCATTGCGTCCAGGTCTCGACGAATTCACGTTACGTTTCATATATTTTCGATACGAAGAAATTAACAAAGAAAGACAGAGAGAGAAAGAGAGAGAGAGAGAAAGAGAGAGAGAGAGAAAGAGAGAATCGTGTACAATGGAAATTGTAAGCGTAACACGAGGTGTAATTTACAACGAGGGACTCGGACCTTTCAGACCGATTGTTAATAATAACGATTACATTGTTAAAAATGTAACACACAAGAGGCGGATCTATCATTGTATATTTTACTTTTGTACTTTTACCACGAACTGTCTTCAAGTTAGACGGTGTTCAGAAATGGGTCTTAATGCAATTATTTTTCTTTATCGACATGTTCATCGGTTTTTCTTTTGTTTCGTTTGACTATGTCCACAAATCAGTCTGTACATACGTGGACAAATAGATTAGCATAAAATTTCATGTTAATCGACGAGCAAGGCAAAATATTAAAGCTGAGCTTGATCAGTCTAGTTGTTTGGAATTCTTATATTTCTTGTACATAATCTCGGTCGATCATTATTTAGTGCGATCTTTCGGTTATACTACGTGAATGTCTTTATGCTTCACGCAAGATGATACATTTCCCGCCTTCAATCAGAAAGACGTTTAACTGCCCGTTAATTATCTGAATTCTCACGACTTTTTGAAAGGCGTCGATTTGTATTTAAAATAAACAATAATTCTTTTAATAACGGCCATGTTTTTTATTCTGAAGAGTGTATGTACTATATAACCAACTATCGGCACGCCTCGACAGCAATAACTATATAGGCGCAAGCTATCTCGGTTCAAAAGTTAACCAGTCAGCATAAAATAATCTTGAAGTAAGTGAGTTAGTCTCCACGATCAAACATCGCAGCATATGATTCGTTAAAAGTTTTATTGTAGGATGAACGTAAAAATTTTTTATTAATATTAACTTTTAATTATTCGTTAAATTTCATCCAATTTTTCGTTGGATAATGGAAATTTTGTGACTTATCTGATAAGGGGAATAAGGCATGCTATAATTTTGCTTATCTATCGAAGACATTCTAACTTTTGAAGATAAAGTTTGTAATAGCAGAGGTGATCAATACGAACAAATACGGTGATTTCAAAGAATTTCTAAGAACTTGAGATGAAGGTGGCCATTGTTGGAGGTGGAGTTGTTGGTTTAACGACAGCTCTCCAGCTGCAGCGAGAATTACGTAATGCCGAAATTACCGTTTTTGCGTCGGATTTTGAGCGTACAGTTAGCCATGTAGCTGCTGGAATATTTCGAATTGGGTCATCTTACTCTGGACCAACTGAACAAATAACAAGGTATGTAAATTTTGATGCATAATTTAAAAATTTCTAAATATTATTTGAAAATTTTCGTTTAATATCCTGTTTTTAGAGAATGGATAGGAAACTCTTACGAATATTACGATGACCTACGGAAGTCGCATGAAGCTTTACAAGCAGGGGTAACCATGATTTCCGGTTACATGTTCTCTAATCTTTCACCGGAAACTGTTAAAGTAAGCGCAATATTCAAAGTCCTGTACAATTATGAATACGTATACTGAGGAAATAAATGAATATTTCATTGAAAATAGAGTCAATGGCTCCAAAACTTGGTGCCAATATACAGAAATGTTACAGAGGAAGAATTTCAATTAGTCGGGGGCAATTGGAAATACGGATCATATTTAACGACCCTTCTTACGGATTGCAAACAGTATCTGCCGTGGGCTCGCAAAAAGTAACGCATTTTCCCATGAAATAACATCAATGTTTAACATAAATGTTGCATACATATTACTCTTCCAGATTACAAGAGAGTGGGATTAAATTGGTAACAAAGAAAATGGAATCTCTGGCAGAACTTATCCCAGAGTGGAATCTAATTATGAACTGTACCGGTTTGGGTGCAAGATCATTGTGCAACGATAGACGACTTGTTCCTATACGTGGTCAGGTGATCAAGGTATTATCATATTATCATAATATATATCATTTTTTCCCGTTAAGACTCAGAGTTCGGGGATGTTTATTCTATGCCAATTTATAATATACACAGCTACAAATTAGCGAAAAACTAGTGTCAATAAAAGAAATGATAAATTGACTATTGTTACTATAAAACATTGTCACTCGAGTCATAAAGAGATAAATAAGTGACAATGTGTAACATTTTGAAATCTCTTAGGTAAAGGCACCATGGATGAAAACGTTCTTTTACGGAGAATTAGACACTTACATTATACCAGGTTTCAATGGCGTGGTTACTCTAGGTGGTTCAAGAAGCTTTGACTCGCAGAACACAAATCTATGCCCTTACGAATCAAAAGCAATTCGTGAACGATGTAATAAATTGATTCCAGCTCTCAAAAAGGCCACTGTGCTACGCGAAGAAGTTGGTTTGAGACCACACAGGGAGAATAATGTTAGAGTGGAAGCTGAGCATGTTACAAATGGACTCTCCAGGGCAACCGTTCGTTAAAGTTTTCATTAAATTGATTCTGAGATTTCATTGTCGTTAATTAAATTTGTGCTTATAGGTGATACATAATTATGGACACGGTGGATACGGAGTTTGCACCGCTCCTGGGACTGCTAAGTATGCTGTGCAATTGGCTAAAGAAGTGCATAAGGCCTCCTTTTCAAAACTATAATTACAAATTAGGAGTTACAAGGACTCTGATAACAATTAAAGGTGATCTCATATCCAGTAGTATAAACGAGACAGACAGATTTTGTCAAATATAAAATTGAGTATTAAGTAGAAAAGTTATTATCAATTAAAAAGTTCTCATCCTCTCGTAATTGTTTGACGTCTAACAGAAATAATCTTGTTTCCTCGGGATACGTCTGCAAGAAACTAGTGTTCATGAATATATGCGGTTTATTATTAACGAGTTTACAGAAGAAAATCGTTAATATGCGCTAATACTGCGTGGTATTATTGATGTTAAGTCTCACGTGTAATACACTGCGATGATACACTGCGATAAATTGTATTTCTCTGTGTTTCTCTCATAATATGCTGCTACAACAAAAAGCAGAACTATAAGGGAACACTTTAAAATGTCATTCGTCGTCTCTATGCTCCCTAGGACGATGCCAACTCGTCGTGGTCACCTGGTGCTATCTTTCCAAGTAGACACCAAGATTTTCACGTGCACTGTATGCTCAATGATAATACATTGAGGAAATGGTGTTTAACAAACTCGAGAACATCTTTGCAAACTATCGTGTACAACAGCGTATCAAGTGTTTGTTAAACGTGAATCGTTTAAATCGTAAATCTCATGGTGACGAAGACCACCGAATTCCATTCATTTCTCGCTACTTCTTGCCAGGCTTCACGTTCTTCCTAGGTGGTGCACCCCATCGAAGAGCGCTGCTATCCACCGTCAGCCTTGGTCTCTTGTACTGGCTACTTTTAATATGTTCCTCGACTAATTTCGGTGTTACGCAGATCACGTGTTGTCCCTTCCAATATTTCACCATATTCATACTTTGAAGGGTTGATATGATGTCTGTTTGTGAAATACTCGTCATCTGGCTATTAGTTGAATCAATGAAAATTGCTTAGTTTTAACGTGTTCACCGTATTCTGGTACTTTACAACTAGTATTACATTCATTTCGAAGTAATACCTCAAATCTTTAATGCTGAGAGTGCCACGAAAATCTCTAAGGATTTCCAAAAGGATCCAACTCCAATAGCTTCTGTAAGACAGCTTCCCTAAGTCACTCAATGGTTTTTCAGGACTTCCAACCGTCTGTTCTAATCTGCTCAATTCGTAACTAAAAGCGATTAGAAGTTTTCCATATCCTTGCCTCTGAAAAGGTGGTAAAGTGAGAATGCATGCAACATTGTTCCCATCGGGTGATTCTTTTTCCTAAAAGTAAATTTGAGATTAGTCTCCTAGGAACGAAAGTTGTGTAAAAACATATAGAAATGGATAAATTTAAATTTACCTTAGAGAAGTAACCAACTAAATGAGCTCCGTGTTTATCAACCTCACAAAGAATATAGAAGAGAAACGGTTCTACATCGAAATACAGTGTCTTATGGTCCAAGAACAATTTGGCCAGCAGACATAAGTTTTGACAATAAATCTTGTGCTCCCTGCCATCGACTTCCCAAATGCTTAATGTGCCTTTTCGATAGATCTCTTTTCCAACTGGTTGTCTGTGAGTACATTCGCTCTAAATTATAACAACTAGTATTACAAATTTAGCCATTTTTAATAAATATGAGATATTTTAAGTTTTATGATTTTACCATATGATACCTATAAGTTTTTTCCAAACGCATATACTTTAAACAATATTCACAAATCCATAATTTAGGCTGTTTACCATATTCTTCTGGATATGGACTAAAATACCAAGTATCAATCTCATACTTTCCTGGAAATGAACTTTTGAAAATAATAAGACCCTTTTCACACATTAAGTATAATTGTAACAGAAAAATAGATCAATCCTTACCAATTTGTATTTTATCAATGTATTTAACTTTTGTAATTGCTTCATGTTCTTTTTCTAAAGCAGCTGTTGTAGGGTCCATTTCGGCGTATGTCTGAAAATCAATGTAGTAATGATAAAATAAGCTAAATTATTACAAAAACGTTTTTATAATGGTGGAAGACATACCTTCTGAATGTGATTGATTTCATCGTGCCTCCTTTTCTGATTTCTTGTTATCTTACGGTCCGAAGAATCTGCTAATAAATCAGTGGTAGAATTCCTGTCTCCGCTTTTCCAGCTTCTGTCGCTCATGTCAAATCGGCTGGACATGATTCTATCCCTCTGCACCCACTCATCCAATCTTCTGTTGTGTCCTTCGTAATGTACATAATATTCGTAGTGACTTTCACCTTCATTGTAACGAGTTTGTATAATTTCAGCAGGATCTGTGCAGACAATAAATATTTCTATTTTATTTACACATCAACACAATAAAAAATATTTGACACATTAGCAAACTATGGCAAATGTAATCAATTATTGCCGAAAAACTGTCACTATAATGTGTAACAGCGACAACAATAACATTTCCATGTAATACAATAAAACAACAATAATCGTACAATCATAACAAAAGTAATGGAGAACTATTACAAAGAATTCGAGACATGAACACGCAATCGCCTTGTTTTTTCCATTCTAGTTATTCGTGAGTCTTGCAAAACGTCAAATATAAATGAATTTTCACTTATTACACATTTCCGTATCCTCAATTTTCCGTAGAATATTGAACGAGAACTATAAACCGGAAATACAACGGAAAAAAATAACAATAAACTTATTGACGTAGTTAAGGTATCGGTATTAATGATGTCTGGTTAATTTCTGATGTGATACTGACTCGAATCGTGACTGTGAGTGACATCATAATGTTTTGAAAACAAGTGCGGTTTATCGGAGCAAAGCCGGTAATACAAACGCAGACGAGAGACGCGAAAATCCAGCCGAATAATTTACTATAACATCGCGGGTTCTTGTGCATATTTGTGGTGGTGAGATTATCAATATCATGTAATAATAATATATTTACGCCAGGAATCGTCGGATCTACGGACGAGGTAGTGCTCTCCTATATCGAGAGGCAATTCCTCGAGGCTGTCCGCGTCATCGCCCGATCCCTTCCCGCCATTCGTCAACGTGTTCTCACGCTTTTCTTGCTTTACCATCGTTTCCTTTGTTCCTCCGGTACAATTCTCTTTAATTCTCTGCTCCGGCTCAGCCATTTTACCGACAGAAAATCACTGGTCGGTAGGACGATATTCGTCACTGCAAAATACTCGAAAATAGATGAACATTGCACTCGCTGATGCAACGCGACCGATACGGCCATGAAATTCTCCACGGCGTATATCATACACATGTACGGCGATCATAATATGTACACACAGAAAAGTAACTAGATCGTTGAAAGCGTACTTACTTACCGGAAGTGACGAAACCTCGTTCCTCGTTTTTCCCTTGCGCCGTGCGACAGAGACAACGGAAGCAATATTTAAATTTCGAGTTCCACAAAGGTTTCGGATCGATTGCTCACCCCTTACAATTCACCGTAATAGTAATAATATCTTATGCACACGTTTTCAAATCACGCTTAAATCCAAATCTATGATAAAAACAAAAATGTAATGTGCACATATTGTAAATTCTATACTACATGTACGTACTACATGTACATACATACTGTAGTGGATGAATTATGCAGCGCTTCAGAAATGTCGATTTCTATTCGAACCGACCATGGTTCAAACAAAATTTTCGCATAACTCTTTAATTTTTTGATAAGAAGCAAAACTACAATTCTATACATCAACTACTTGAAGTGCAAAGTTGTTCGAGCTGTTTGGAAGTTTTATGAATATGAAATGTTAACGAGTTGCGCTTCTCTTAATCGCGTAACCTCTACTTAATTAGATTATCATGTACTATAGGGAAATGAGATCATGTCAAAGGTTCCTGACGCTTCAAAAAACATAGTGAACGATCTACTGCGATATTAACATTACTAATGATATCGGATGTAACTAAATGTTATTGCTATGTTTCGACGAAACAGGTAAAGGTTATCTATTATGTAATGGTTATGACATGGGTACCTATACATAACTAGTATTGTGTTTAGTTTATATTATTTTCCTGAAAGAGAACAATAGATATTACAATCTGAACTCGGACGCCAACACACTTTTATTATATCCATAACAAATCTGTGTAAACAAATGAGAATGTCATTTTTTCTATTTTGTAAAAAAATGTACAACAGCTTGATTTTAACCTTTTTAAATTAATTCAACGATTGAAATGATTTTCAACAGCCGTCCAATAGTTATTGTATTCTTACTATTAACAACTTTTATCATTTAGATTGAAGAACAAAGCAACTATTATTGGTCTTGTTATATTGGCTACTGTAGTTTATAACGAGTTTCTAGTTTATGATATACAAAAGTTCAAGTGGTCTGTACGAGAATGTTCAGAATGCGTGAAAGTATTACTTGTAGCAGACCCTCAGATACTTGGCAGAAAAACAGAGGTTTATTTTGGTGCATGGGTGGCACAATGGGATAGCGATAGGTATGGATAATAATTGATTTGTTAATTAGAGCATTTCATAAGTCTTTGAAAGGTTTGGTAACCGCTGCGCATACAACAATGAACTACAGTCAAAAGTAAATAACATTAATTTATATGACATGTTGCAAAGACATGTGAAATGATTTAATAAATTTGTTGATATAGTCTTCATTCTTGAAAACATATTTAGAAATTCACCTCGGTTTTGTTCCACAGTGTCCTATTTTCAGGTACTTAAAGAAGACATTTTCGAGAGCTTTGGACCATTCTCAGCCACATGTTGTAGTATTTCTGGGTGATTTAATGGATGAAGGTCACATTGCTAATGCAGAAGAATTCAAAGATTACAAGAGAAGATTAGATTCTATATTTGACATGCCTGATCACATAATGGTAGAACTATAGTCGTCATAAATGTTTATTAACTGTTCCTGTTATCCTATAATTAGGTAAACTTTAAATTTTAGAAAATTTACTTGCCTGGTGACAATGACATTGGAGGGGAAGAAGATTCAGTTTCGTATAATATGAACAACAGATTTAATTTTGCGTATACACAGCCTACTACCTTAGTTTATAAGTCTGTAACATTTTTCAAGGTACTAACAACAGCATTTTTGTGAGATGTCTTGATTTTTATTGACAATAATTATAATATTTATTGTTTGTCAGGTGAATAGATTGACTCACACAATGCCAGAAGCTCCAAAAGATGCCTTTCTTAATGATTACGCAGAAAGAAATACAACAAATGTTGTGCTCAGTCATATGCCTTTACTGTTTATGCCTGGTACTTTTGTGCAAAATGTGTGTACTATGTTTCGGTGAAATTGCGATTCTATTTTTTACTTCTACTATTAATAACTATGATTCTTTAATAGGTGCTTAAAGAGTTGTCTCCGCAAATTATTTTTACTGCGCATGAGCATAAAGCAATGCATATCAGTTTAGATACAGCAACAGACCAATTGAGTGAGATCTGGATTTTACCCCCTAATGAAACACCATTGTATCAATTAAGAATGGATGTAGGGGACATTCATGAAGTGGAAATGCCCACCTGTTCGTATAGAATGGGTACACCTCATATAGGATATGGCTTAGCCTACATTGGTAAAAAAATTAATATTTTTATATCAATGTATTGAATTTATATATTTGCAATACAATTATCAATTGTGTATCTTCATTTCCAGATACTCAAGAAAAGACTGTAGAATTTACTATTTTATGGCTACCAGGAAGATTTCCACAATTATGGATATACATTTATGTTGGCGTATTCATTCTAGTATTCAGTATATTTTTTTATATATCCAGTTGCTGCTTTAAAAGTCATGCCAGTTATACTCGCATGTCTTCGATTTAGTGCAACATATAATTGAATACAGTTTAAGCCCGTTGAACAATGATAACTTGACACTAGAACTGAGGTACAAAGATCCGTCCAGTAAATGTGATTCTGTTACCATCTATGTCAAGTTTCAAAATAAGTATTGTGATGATTATCTAAAAGGATCCAGTATTTAAAGGGGGTAATAATTTATTAGTAAACGGGGCTAAACGCATTCGTTAGGAAATGTTCCTAAATTATCATGGTTAACATTTCAATATTAATGTTCACTTTTAATGAACCCATTTACATTTTACATTATACATCGATTCCGATGTATTCTTATTCTCTTTAGAAATTCATTCACACATGAAACGATGCCAAACCTATTTAGTGGTAGCGTGTGCAAAATTAGTTACAAAGTTGACATGATGAAGAAATGGCTACGTTTTTCCCTATTTAGTTAGATGGAACGAGGAGATAATGACTTGATTAAGATATAGTAACGTGTTGTTGTGCAAGATATTATTTTAGAAGAGAGAATTTATATGCCCGACATAATATATACATTGCGTATATATTGTTAATCGTGACTTAAAGTTATCCGGTGTGCAATAACAGGTAATTCATAACGGAAATCGGGAAATTAACGTGGGAGGAAATCAGAGACATGCATGTCACAGATGACTTACCTCAGACACTGACGTGTACGCGAGCGACATACACCTTTCGATTAACAATGATTTGAACAAATGAAAAATTCCCGAAGAAAAAATTCTGAAGAATTTTCTCGCGATTATTAAAAATATATAAGCGATAGCAATTAATTGAAATGAGTGCAAATAAGTGCGAGTTCAATTAATTCAGTGAATGCAATAATATATTATTTATATTAATAATCCTTTCTCTAATTAACAACGCATCGAATGTTTAGAATCGCAAGAACAACGCACGGCAAACTTGTGTATTATTTAATAATGAAACCAACACTGCGAACAGATAGCAAACGTAACTGTGTCTGCATAATGCATAAACAACAGCACCTTGCACTCAATTCCACGAACGGAAGTCAACGTTTCTTGTGCATTGAGAGACTCGTGCGAAGTCGTAAACTCCATTTGCCATAATTGCAATTGCAAATTAAAAATCATAGCGATATCTGAATCATTCTGCAGAGTTCCAATAAATTATTATCCATCGATTAAACGCGACAGGTGCGACAGAGATCGGAGAACAATGGTCAAAATATAAAAAAACCTTGTTCGTTCAAATGTGTTTTTTTATTAACAATTAATCAGTTCTTAAAATTTGTACAAAACACGCATTTAAACGCTACGAATCGTCACGAATCTATTTTATCTGATCGAACTTTCATATTGCCATTGATGCCACTACTTGTGTAAATATAACAAAGTTTTTGTCGCTGACAGGCTCCACTATTTTGTTGAATGTATCCCCTGGAGAGAGATTGTAAAATACACAAAATTAGAAACGTTATATAACCGACGCTATTCTATCACGATATTTTCTAAAAAGTCCCTCTTCCGCCGTGCGAAAATGAAAAAAGGTTCAACAATTCAAAGTGTACACATCGAACGCGCTGTTAGAAAAATCCCACGCGATCTTATGGTGTGTAGGTGATACCGATGGAGAAACGTGGAAGATCGATCTACGATCGATTTAGAAAACCGTTTATAAAATTTAACAATATTGCTGGGAACGTAAGCGCGTGATCAACGCTTTATGTTTACCGCTAAACAATACAAACGATACAAATAATGCAATTATAAAACCGCCGTTTGATCTTAGTACGCGCTTATTGTTAACGATGTAAGAACGTGGTTGTCGACGCCTTTGCTAACGTGGTTGTTAACGTAATATTAATATATACATATAATAATCGTTAATACGATTACTAGTCCGCAAACATCTTCAATTAAAAGATTGATCATAAATCTCAAAAATGTCGAAGAATTCGCGAGGCTAACGTTGTGCTTAACGAGATCCACGGTCGCCATTTAAATGGAAATTCAGAACAATTTTCTGTTCAAGCACATACTAAGCTTTAAAGATGAAACACGTGTCGTCTAGTCTATCTTTAGTTAATCTCTTAAATGACGCAACATACCATCGTTTAATTACGTATCAAATAATCGACTGCTTAAGATCAAACTTCGTAAAATTCTTTCACCTGCTGAGAATCGATTCAGCGTTATAAACAATATACCTTTGCTATAATAGATAAATTCGATATATAATAAATTCAATATACAATAAATTCGATAACTTATAGAATAACTTATAAAACGAACCTCATATTCGGAATCGTTAAACAATTCGAATAAACATTACTAAAATACAGCGTTTCTTAATGCAATGTAAAGTATAGTATCAAAGAAAGTTCGTAATTGCAACGCGCGCGTTATTATAGTTAATTCATAGAATCCTTTTGTCCGTGACAACGAGCGTTGTTCGTTAGTTCGAATGTAAAAGCGACGTTTACCATGTACAGTAAAAAATAGAAAGCTTTATATACAAAAATGAAGTCGACCTGAGAGAAACCGTCGTTTTTCGCTGTTATACGGCGTTTATTTGCCGGCTCTTTTTCTTTACGTTCTCGAATCCCCTCGATTAATATCCACATAGACCATTTGTTTAGTCAACGATGTCTCGCTACGTTAGAAGCCTACCCTGCTGTTCGATCGTTTAAAAATATCGAGTATAGTGAAAAATCGTTACTCTCTTTTTTATCTGAGAACAGCCTTAATCTTATTTTATACGGATACGGTATAATTGTTTTCGTCAATTTCGTAGAAAGCTATTTATTTTTTTGTTCTACGGGGTGCTTCGAAGTATGTTCCACCTTGCCAGGGAATTTTCGTGGGTTCACCTGGTCTCGGTGAACAGGTAATTTAGAGTGGTAATAGTGTAAATAATCGTTTTATAAAATAACGATTCGCGTGTAAGAATTGATTGAATTTAAAAATCTTAATAATTCTGACAATAAGTTTTTAGAAAAATTAAGGAAGAAATAGTTCTCGATGTTAGAAAATATTATTATGCTGTTTTAGTGAAATATTTGACGTAACATTTATTTTAGTAAATTAAATGCAATGATATTTAGTAAATATAAGATAGATATGAAATTATTGAATGAATATAAATTCACGTGAAACTATTTAATGGATACAAAATGAAATGTAGTGAATATGGAATAAATAAGGAATTGTTTAATGACTATAAAATAGAAATCCTGAATTAATATAAATTAAATAAAGAATTGTTTAACGATCACAAAAAAATCGTACCTCTGAAAATCCTGCGAATTCCGAAGCACCCCGTCGACTCGTGTAATAAAGCGTGCAAACACAACAGCAACACCCCTCCCCATACTCGTCCACGTGTAAACACTAACTAGTGTTGTTGCTTTTGGAGATTACGATTTTAAACGCATCCAAAAACCTACGATCGACACGCTCGTCAATATTATATATATATATATGTAATGTATATATTATAAACAACAGGAGATGTTCCTCGTGCCAAGTGAGAACATCACACCGCGGCGTCCACCCCCCACACCATTATCATATTTCACGACTGAGGTAATGCATTTGTCGGACGTCGTCTATCGACGCATTACTTATGGAACACATTTACGATCATTTAGGATCGACGTTTTGTTTTTTCATCTAATTCGATTCGAACTGTTTCTCGTGTAAAAAATACAGTTTATCTTCAATATGGAACAGAAAGAAACACACGTTGTTTTCTTAACGCCTCGGACTAGTCGCTGTCCCCTTCGTAGAAGGTGTCCGGCGTTAAGGAGGCCTCCTGCTAGTCCTCGTCGACGATCTCGCAGCTGTGATACTTGCTGGACGAGTCCAGCCAGCTCTCGACGCCGCTCGATGCTAGATCGTCGCAGGAAGGCATCTCGGGCAACGGCTCCATGTTCGGCGCGCCTTTCTTCGACAGATTGTTCGCCGGCCGGTCCTTCATCGTCGTCGAGCCTGAAACGAGTTTAAGATAAGTGAAACTTTCTCCTTGTAAATTATATTAGTTTAGTATAGAAATTTACGATACCATTTTCGGAAGACAAAGAGGCCTCTTTCCTGCGAATCAAGGCTTGCCTGGATGCCCTCGGACTTCTGTATTCACCGCTTATACTTAACCCTGCGCTGATTGTTGGTAGCCTGATATCCAGATGCGATCCCTTGTCTGTAACAATCTAATTGAAGATGTGATTATTGCAACAGTTTAAGCAAAAATGGGTTCTTCTTTTGTATATGCGGATTTAATTGTTTGTGGCTAAGGGTTGGTGTTCAGTATTAAAATACACCACGTATTTACCTTGTTATTCATGGCATAAAGTTTCGTAGCAATATCCCTAGCAACCAACGTCGTTAACACGGTTGCAAGATACGCTTCCTTAACAAGTAGATATTCCAACGCGGACCGTTGCCAAAATAAGTATCTGCACGAGCTCGCAGCAACAATGGAGACCTACGAAAACAAACAAAAACGGTAATCACTGCAAACACTTCCCTTGCATAATTTGTTTTAGTCTCAGTCAAAGTCTCTGCTATTTAAAATAGAATAGCTATGCTGCTATACGAGATAGAAAATGCTTAGCTTCGGGATGTTCTCACCTTAAATTTGTCGTCGACGGACGCTCTGGAGCTTTCGAACTCCGGTGAATCGAGAAACTCGCACGGCAGTATGGGATGTAAGAAATTCGAGTCGCTCAGCACGTTCACTTTGCCGCTGAGCAGCAGGCCAAGTCTATCAGTCCGTGTTAAGTTCTGCATGGCGTACGCCTCGCCAGCGTGAAGCGACATTATAGATGCAAATTCCGGTGATACTAGCCTTTTGAATTGCAGCCGCGAGACCTGTTCGAACGAAGACGAATTAACGGCGACGCCATTGAAGTCGAGAGAAGGGGCGCGAACTAGACGTTTCAGAGAAAGAAACGGGTTCTGTGCTCCTAAAATAGCATTTTAGCATTTTCAACAATATCGTAGCATTTTCAACAATATTGTGAACGTCAAATGAACGAAATTTTTTTAATTATTCTTTGATTCGATTTAATTCGAACCCTTCGGTTTTATTTGTTAAAATAGGTCTTAGCTCAACTCTGTAACTCAGATTCTTTCACGTCGATTATTTTACTTTATGATATGAGTTACAATAAACTTTTCTTTCACCTAAAGAAAAGTTTTAAATTAAAAAAAAAAAAGTAAAGAAATTGCTTTGAAGAACTTACTTTAAACGGATAGAAAAGCGTGTGATACACCTCCTCCAGTTCCGGGTCAAACCTGACCGGCCTCATCTGATAAACAATGTAAACCAGTTGTCCCATGTTCAACACCAGGAAGCTAAAATTCCATGAGAATATATCCGGCGCGCATATCACGTGCCATGCCCAACCAGAGAGCAGCATGAACCCTTAAAAAATAAGAGGACATCATTTAACACATATTCCACCATAAATAAGCAAAATCGTCGTTTGATAATTAACTAGAATCGTAGTCTATATCAGAGGTCGAATAAGACAATCGAAGTCGCGTGACTTGGTACGATCAGATTTCTAAAAAAATAGCCTAATTTCCTTAAATAGAAATCTCGGTTATGTTAACGACTACTTATGCAACACCATAGATATCTCTATGGTATGATCTCGATGAGTGATAGCGAGATGTTCTCGCATTTGTTTTGTGAATGATTGCTTTAGAAAGACCGAGTCAGCGACAGAGATGAACCATAAACGGAAATGCTCGAAGAAGGCTGTCGACTATAACGTTTTCCTTGAAACATATCAACATCGCTAAAAAAACGAAGTTTAAACTATTCGCGAAATTGTTCTGTACGGAGAAAATATTTATCGCTCAGAAAATAACGCATATCCTGGAAACACAAGTCGGCCGTGCATGTTCGAGTTTATTCAAATCGCTTGGATAACACTGTTCCTTGTCTGAAGTCGAATAGAAATTTATTATAATAAATCGAATTCTTAAACTCCGTATATTCAGCTTCATTTCACAAATGAAATTATAAGCAATAGTAATCGCAGATAGGTATATTTATTATATTTATTGTATCAAATACGTGGCATTATAAATAGTTAATTTCATATTTATAAATATTATAGATAATTATATTTATTATATCTATCTTATTCAACGCGTTCTCTTATAAATAATAAAACTTCGTCCTAGAGAAGCTATAACTTGCATTACCAGTATAAATTGTAATAATAACAATAAATTATAATATCACTATAAATTGTAATGATAACTATAAATTATAACAGTAACTATAAATTATAATAACAACTATAAATCCTCCAAATATGCCATGCGTCGCAACGTTAAATAATACATTAATTATAACGATGAATTCTCTACGCGATATACTAAATCATAGTCACATGTCGTTGCTACCGTTAATTACCCCTAATCAATTCCGATCGACGAACATTAAAATTAAAGCTGCAACGATTTCTACAGACAGAAAAACGGGTCCATAGATCCAGCGATCGGGAGGAACGACAGATACGAGATAGCTCACCAATAATCAGGACGGAGTGCATAAACAGTATCCCTTTTCTGGACGACGGCGCCGCGTACGACAACGCGAAACAAAAGTTCGCCAGCTGGAACAGTATGTGCTGGGGTTGCTGCCATAGGCACAAGGCCGTGTTACCTGCAACGCGGCGATCCATCAGGAATTAGACGCGCACAACCACACGGACACAAGTTCCTAATCGTAGTAGCGTATTCGTGTCACCTGGCATTTACCTAGCGCCGTGATATTGTACGAAGGAAGAGGATCATGCCCGAGACCGGGGCTCATCTTGCCTTCTACACGGTGGTGAGATTTTTTGGAGTTAAAGGGAGGAGGAAGAACGACGGCCCTCGGTTATTACTTAGTATCCATTCTCACTGGTTTGTTTTGGTCAAATTCGACAGTGTGTCCCTCCTGTCCTTGCAGGGGCGCGGCGTATGCCACGGTTAGGGGCGCTTGCGCTGGGTATCATGGATCGATCGTTGTACGGGTTGGTAAGGCAGGGTTGCTCGATGGCGATCGGAGACGCTTGCTACCTACCGAGGGCAACACGAAGATACGTAGATGATGATCGTCAGTTTTTGGTTGTTAAATGGTTTTGAGTTACCTATGGGAGGTAATGGACAGCTTTGATAACTTGCGATGATAATGTGCCTACGTATGATGATAGCTAGATTTGCAATGTGTAACAAGGGTCAGCTTTTCAATATAATAATAATAGCTAGCTTTCCAACTTGTAATAAGAGCAAGATTTCCAACATATAGTAAGAGCAAGATTTCCAACATATAGTATATGTACTGCCGAAGCAAGTATATAGTAAGAGCAAGATTTCCAACATATAGTAAAATATCCAGATTTCCAACATATAATATAGTAGACAAAATAATATAAATATGTGGAAATAAAGATAAATTCTTTCTCGTTTAAAATTAGAAATACATATAGTATATGTACTGCCGAAGCAAGTATATAGTAAGAGCAAGATTTCCAACATATAGTAAAATATCCAGATTTCCAACATATAATATAGTAGACAAAATAATATAAATATGTGGAAATAAAGATAAATTCTTTCTCGTTTAAAATTAGAAATACATATAATATAATGTATGCATATATATCGCAATTATTGCTGACAATTTATAATATAGTAATATAATATACAATATGATAT